>NC_143162.1:32514848-32817878 GCF_047325235.1 Durio zibethinus
CTTTCAATTTTTCCCTAAAAATATATTTTGGAAATTTATTCTTAAGGAAAATTGATACTTTCAACTTTCCTCTAAAAATAATTTTTTTGAAATTTTTTTCTGAGGAAAATTGATACTTTCAACTTTTCCTCAAAAATATTTTTTGGAAATTTATTTTTCTTTTAAGGAAAATTGATACTTTCAACTTTTCCCTAAAAATATATTTTTTTAGAATTTTTTTTATTTTTATTTAAAGAAAATAAAATAATAAAAAATAAATAAAAAGAATATTACATAAACCTAATCTAAAAAATAAAAAATAAAAAATAAAATAAACAAATAAACAAAGAAATAAAAAAAAATTCAAAAAAAATTCAAAAAAAAAAAAAAAACCTGGAGCGGCTGGCTCGGCTCGGCTCAAGGAAGAGAAAACGGCTCGGGGGAGCGGCTTGGCGGCTTGGCTCGGCTCGGCTCGGAGTGGGCTGGCACGCGCGGGTCAGAAAGCGGGTCGACGCCCGGGTCGGGTCGGGTTACGACAAAATGCGCGGATCCTCTGATTAACTTAAAGCCAAAACGACGTCGTTTTGGGAGGGTATAAAAGGCAATCCCCTTCGTTTTTTTGGCAGAACGCTTCTCCCTCTCTCTCTCTTCTTCTTTTTTTTCTCTCCCTTCTCTCTAGAAAATGAAGAACACCGGTGCCGGATTCTGGGAAAGTCGTCGAAATCTGGAAATTTCTCCGGAATTTGGCCGGAAGTCGGCCGGTTTCTGGGAATATTCGTCGGTTTCTGGGATTCCTCGCCGGAAACTGGGCAGGTGGCCGGAAACTTCAAATTTGGCCGGAATTATCGCCGGAAAATTCAAACTTGGCCGGAAAAATTAACCGGAATCTGGAATTTCCAGAAATTCCCAGAAAAAAAATTCAAAAAATTCCCAAAAAATTCCCGATGATTCCTAGAACTCTCCTAAACCTTTTCTTAGCCTTCTACACTCTTCTATTCGCCTTTTCCCCTCAAATCAGTAGCTCAGGCTCACTGTTTTCTGTGTCTTCAGTATTGTTCCAGAGGGTCCCTTTTATAGGGGTTGATCAGGAGTTCCTGATCAATCCCAATTCCTCCTTGGACGAGAATTCAGTCTTTGAATCCAACTGGACTCTTCTGATTGAATTCCCCTCCAGAGTGGGATTCTTCAACTTTGAATCTTAGCCATCCAGAATTAAAATCAAAATAAATAAAAAAATACTAGATAATCAAAAGATATGATAGTATAAAAATAAAAAAATAATATCAGATAATTCAAAAAAAAAAATCAGATAAAATTAACAGATAATAAAAAAAAATAACATAAGATAAACCCAAAAATATATTACAAAAAAAAAAGATAATAATAATAATAAATATATAACTATATACATACAATACATATAAATCTAATCTAAATAAAAATAAATACACAAAGATATACATAATAATAATAATAATAAAATACATAAAATACAAAAGAAGAAAAAGAAAAGAAAAAAAATACAGGATTGAAATGGGCCTTACCCATTTGGGCTAGGCCCAATTGATCTGGGCCCGGACCCAATTGGGTGTCTACACCAACACCAGACTTCACTCATACGAACCCCTACCTTTACCTGCACAACCACAACCTTTCCCTTTAACCGCACTAATCTTGCCTGTGACACAGCCTTAAATCGTCCAGAACCCGTGCACACCATACCCATTACACAAGCACCAATGACCCCCCTGCACGTAACCTACCCCAGCCTTTCTTTCAAGCATCGAGCACCCCACATCCATCACACAAGCAGCAATAACCCCCTTGCACACAACCTACCTTAACTTTTCTCTCAACACCAAACCCGACCATTACCCCGACTTTACCTAGGCCATCTACACTTAAGCACATCCATACCGTCTTCCCTCACAGTCCTCGAAACCTATCAGCCACCAACCAAAACACTCCCACACAACCCCAGTCCCAACATAAACCAGCCCCTGCACCAAATTTCTTAAGCCCTTTCGCCACCCAACCAAGCCCCAAGTCTCTTCACGGGCAAAATTGGCCTCCTCACAGAAACCAAACCCAGAACCCACCCTCAACTCAAGCCTCGCCCGTTCCATGCTCACCCCAAACACTCTGATTGACCCTGGCACCATCAACAACCTCTAACTCAGCCTCCACCACAGAACCCCTATGCTCCACCAGAAACCACCCTTATTTCCAACCTAAAAAAAAAAAATCGAAAACCCTCAATAGAAAAATAATAAAAAAAAAACCACAAAAATAAACGAAAAATATATCACAGTCCTCTCTTGAAAGAGGAACCTAGCACTGTAAAACAGAAATTATGTAAAAATATAGATATTTATTACGTTCGTGTGTAGCTTAATAATAATTATAAAATCTTGAAACTCTAAATATTTATAATTTAAAATATTTAAAAACTTCACAATCTAACAATCAATAATGCAAGTTGGAATTAAAATATTCATAATTTAAATTCAAATAATCACTATTCTAAAATTCAAATGTTTGTAATTTAAATATTCGTAAAGTTTAAAAGTTCGTAAGATTTCAAATTCACAAAAATTTTTAGTTTTGTAAAAATTTTTAGATTTGTAAAAATTTTCAAATTTGCAAGAATTTTTCATTATGAAAGATTTTAAATTCATAAAAATTTTTAGGTTTGTAAGAATTTGATTCTCAAAAACTTAAATTTACAAGATTTTCAGATTCGTAAAAATTTTCAAGTTTGCAAAACACAAAATTTTATAAGAATTCAAATTCACAACACATAAAGATTAGCAAGAATTCATATTTGTAAGATTTTAAGATTCATAAAAATTTTCAGATTCACAAGAACTCATATTCGTAAAAACTTACAGGTTTGCAAAATACAAAGATTATCAAGAATTCATATTTGTATTAAAATTACAAGGTGAACATCCAATATTTAAAAAGTCACATTCTAAAATTCTAGAGATTCACATCCACAAGTTAAAGATTTTTTTTTTAACACTTTGAAAATTTTAAAAATTCTAATTCAAAAACTTTAGTGTTTCACATCCAATATTCCTGTCTAAAATACTTTAGGATTTCATTCAAAATTTTAATGTTTTTCATTCGAGTTATAAGATTTACATTCAATAAATTTTAGAATTTCATATATAAATTCAAAGGTTTATATTTGAAAAATTTATGGGTTCACATCCAAAATTTTAAAGTTTCTAATTCAAAAACTTTTGATGATTCACATTCGATACTTTAAAGATTCAAATTAAAAAAAAAAAAAAAACTTTGGAGATTCAAAAATATTCTCATTTAAAACTTTTTAAAGTTTCTCATTCAAAGACTTTCATTTAAACTCAAAGATTCTCATTTAAAACTCAAAAATAAAGATTCTTATTTAAAATTTAAAGATTTTCATTTAAAATTCAAATATTCTCATTTAAAACTCAAAGATTCTTATTTAAAGTTTTTAAAGATTCTCATCACTTTTAACATTAAAAATGCTCCTTTAAAAGGCTCCACAACTTTAAAATTCTAAATGTTTTCCTCATAAAACATTGTTCCATTCTAAGATTCCCAACTTTATCTTAAAAAGCTTTCATCAAAAGTTTAAAATTTTTTGTCATGAAAATTCTCAATCTTTCATCAAAGTCAAAATTTTGTATATAAAGAATGTCATGATAATGATGCAAATGTTTTCTTAATGATGCAAATGTTTTCTTAATGATGCAAATGCAACAGTCTAGATTCTCACAATAATTCAAATGTCATACTCTAAACCATGATTTAAATGCTCACTACATTATGCAAATGTATAGCCAAACCAAAGTTTTAAATATTCACCAAATTATGTACATGTATTATTCAAACAACAATGCAAACGCAATATTTGTAGTGCAGATGTCACTAAAATTATTGTCATGAAATTTTAATTAATTGTGGTAATATGGTTCTTAAGATTCCACTATCTCACATTTTCCCTTTTTAGCTTATCAGCATTAACAATTTCAGAATAAATCTCATCCACTGATGCACATTATTTCTATCATCTGATCACAACTCAGAAGTTATGTCAATCAATCCATCACCATATTCATCACTTGGTCACCCCATGTGTCCTTTCAAATCATCTTTTCAAGATTTTTCCATTTTTTTTATTCTTATTAACCTGGATTTCTTTTCAAAGGAATGCATGAATCTTTTTATGAACATTATCATTCATTCATTATCATTTCAATTCTTGACAAATATAATGCAATCATACATTTTCTTAATTTATTCTAGGGATGCAAAAATAAGAGGGTACAAGGTGAATTGAGAGAAAAGTAATCAATACAAGAACGAGTCTAGTACAAAAATAAATAGGCAAAGGAACAAATTCAAATTATGTCATTAGGATAAGTATATGAATAGTATAACAATATCCATACAATGAATATTTAGATAATTTTTAATATTAATCTAGAATTCTTTTTCAAAAACTCATTCCATTATCTTTTGAAATTATTTTAAGCTCATCTAACTTTGCCCCAACTTCAAAGGATTTTCGGATGAAATTGATCTTTCATATATTTAACTGTCCTTTTAACTCTCAGCTCAGATTTTTTTTACCTAAATTACCTTTGTAGTAGGTTTTCAATTTGAGTATTCCTTTTCTTTTTTTTTTATTTCATTTTTTCACATTTCTCATTTTTTTCACTTTTCATTTTTTCACTTTTTCATTTTTTTCATTTTTCATTTTTTTACTTCATCTATTATTGATATCTCCCACACATCAATCTCTAAAACATGAAAACATAGCATAATTATATTGCTCTATCACAAGCATGCCTTAGCCCAATACATGATCATTCAATTCGAGTATTTGCATTTAATCAAAATGAATTTTTAAGGGTTGTAACATAGGCTATGGTGAGGGTCATGAAAGAAATGGATAAAATAAGCTTAAAACAAATGTTTAAAAGGATAAAACCAAAAGATCATTACTCATCATTTGATGTAATTTGGCATTTTGCCCCATTCCACATCATTTTACTACTTTTTTCTTTTGCATTCATTTTATTCCTCACAAAAGATTCTTATTACTTTGCCCTAAATCATTTGTAATATTCATTTTTTTTTTGTAAAGGGTTTTTCTTTCCTATCTTTTTTTTAACTCTCTATCTTTGAGTCTTTTTGCGATCTTTTGTATTTTTTTTTCAAATAGGTTCTTTTCAAAATTTATCTCCTAGTATGTAGGGTGATCCTTGGTTGAGGCTCTTTAGAAAGAAATTATAATAAGCTCAAAAGGGGTAGTAATGGATGGTTTTATAAATGGTAAAAGAAAGACAGCCATTCATCATCTCAAACATGCATAGTTTCTTTGAAGATCATTTATTGAACAAAGACAAACTCATAGATCATTATAAAGGATTGCATATTTTTAAAATATATCTATTTCATATCTATTAGCAATTTATTTTTTTTTTGCTCAAATAGTCTCTACAGATCAATTTGAATGAGTTCTCAAAATTAAATCTCAGAATTATTGTTTATCATTGTCTAAACATTCATCATTTGGATTTGAGAATGAAAAAAACAAAGCATAGAATAATGGTTTGAATGAAAGAGAAAATGTAATAAAATGCATCAAATTGCCTTTTATTAAAATGATAAAAAAATAAAATCTTATTATATAAAAAAATGCTAACATTACTTTGAAAGAAATCTTAAAATGATAAGCAACATCCAACTAGCCTTAACATTAATAATTTTTCTCAAAATTATGCCTCTATGTGATCAGGGAAAGGGTTTTTATTGACATCTAGCTCTCCTAATTCGTTAAAGCTCACCAAGCCTTTTTGGATTAAACTTTGCATTTGTGTTTGAAAGCAAGGCAAGTTTTTATAAAGTGACCAACATTCCCATTATGGTAATCGCATGTGGCATTAGCATTATACTATTTGGGATAGGTAGGTTTCAATGGTTCTAGAATAACTAGAGATATCAAGTCATTCTTAATCAATTTTGAAAATATCTCAGTGTAAATCATAGAGATAGAATCAATGTGGGTTTTTCTTGGTTATTTCAAGATCTTTTCAAACCATTTGCTTGGTTGTTAGGCCTTGAAGCTAATGTAGTAACATGACTAGACCCATATGTAGGTATTTGAAATATTGGTTGATAGGTTGATGGGTAATCTAGTTGTGAAATAGATTGGTAAGGGACTTGCACAATACCATTAATTGTGAAGTGATAAACAAGATGAATAGGTGGTGGATATATAGCATAGCTTATAAATTGTTACCTATTAAAATTTATAGCTTAAGGTTCAATTTTTTTTAGTCATCATTTTTTTTTATACTAGTGGTCTATTCTTTCTTAAACTTGTTACTTTTGATTGCATTTTCAATAATTTCTTTGAGATCAGCATATTAGTGAAGTTTTTCATTGCATTCACTATCATTTTCTCATAGTAAGAAGCTTTAAGGGTACTAACAAATAGGACGGTGGTTTCTTTCTCAATCAAAGGTGACTGAACTTAAACAACAATGTCCTTACATCTTTGGGCATACTCTTTAAATGACTTAGTCACCTTCTTCTCTATATTCTACTGAGAAAGATGATCAAAAGCTAGATCTATTATGTGTTGGTATTAACTAATGAAGTCACGGGCTAGCTCATGCCAATAATGAATGCAGGACTGATCTAGTTAAACATACCATCTCATCGCAGAACCAATAAAATTATCTTAGAATACATACATCAAGAGATTTTCATCACTGTATCCGTAGTCATTTTTTAATAATACATGATAATATGAGTTATTGGACATCTGTACCATCATATTTTTTAAACTTTGAAACTTTAAATTTTAGAGGAATAACAACATCTGAGACTAAACAAAGCTCAATAGCATCTATTGAACCATAGAAACCGATTTATTCTACTTCTCGTAATCTTTCCTCCAACAAGTTCATCTTTTATTCAATTTTTGAGCCCTTCATAGTCTTAACCACCTTCAGCATCAGCTTCTCTTTCTCTTTTGGATCATCCAAGTTAGGGACTGTATTAATTCTATTACCTTCTCAATAAAAATAAGATTTACATAACTCTGGTAATGCCTTGGGTTTGAAGCTGATGGCATTCAAAGGTATGTATACCATGCAAGGTATATGAACTACTATAATGGTGTATCTTGTGTGGACTAGCTTGATACGGTCGATAATAGGAGGGTATAAAAGGTCAACTACACCTTATGATGGATGATTTTGCTGGCTAGCATTTTCTTCTATGGTTTTCCCTTTGTTCAACTTGTTTAGGGCTTTAAAAATTTTACTCAACTCTCATTTAAGTTTTTTTTTAGGACTTTTTATTTTTTCCAAACGATTTGTATTTTTTTGTTCCATTTGTCTTGCTTGAACTATAGTATTATATTGATGGTAGGTAGTTTGAGCAAGATTCTTAGACAGTTTAACTATCCTTGAATCTTATGTACCATAATTAGAATATTCATGTTACTCACCTAACCTTTTTTAAAAATCCTATATGTATGAATGAATGAATGAATGCATTGAATGCTTGACACAACAAACTATGATACATAAACACATGAATGTATGCATAACAATGTATGAATGAATATATTGATGTTTATCACCTTATGATGAGTGGATGAATACATATGTTAGTAATGCTAAATTAGAATACAATATACAACATACAACAACTTAATAATAAATAAAAATCAAGTCGTCATAAGTTGATATGAACGAAGCTCAAAAGGTCCACTTATATGTCTTAACTAGGGTTACATTCTAATGATAGGTAGATAGGGCTCTATTTTAAAGTTGGCTTATTATGTTTTACTACATGTGATTTGGGTTAAATTTAAAGGTTCTCGAATTGTTCTCATATCATTGTCCATCACAGATTAGTATGACACTCCAATCTTCGCCTATCATAAACTACAAATGGAAAGGATTTAATTTGAGTAAAAGTATTTTGCTAGCCATTGTGGAGATTATCATCTCACAAGATCGTAAGTACTTTACTCCCTCTTAAAAAAGATAGAACCCAGGTATAGAACTCATGCACATTTATATGACATGTCTGTGAAAGAACATATATATCTTTATTCGCAATTTTCACAAGCCAAGTCAAAGAATAAAAGAATAAAAATAAATGCAAACAAAAATGATCAATAATTTAAGACCAAGCAAACCAAAAAATTAGGATAATTCAAAATTAATTAATGGCCTTACTTTCAGTGTCCCCAATGGAGTCGTTAAACTATCATAATATATAGATCTATAAATCTATAGGTAAACTTAACGAGAGGAGTTGCCACCAATCTTTTATTAAAGTATGATTGGCCACCTAATGATTTTATCCTTTTAAGGAGCTATTAAGCTTGACTAAGGGTTACTAAAGAATAGGTTCTAACCTTTTAAATAGAGCAACGTTTGCGAGTTCGATTATGTGTGGGGAAAGTTATAGCACCCCAATAAAGCCCATGTTAAGATGGTACCATTTAGTTTTAAATTATCGTAACAATTATCTTGGCTCTAATGGTAGTTATTATAATGTTTAAATATTGAAAATGACTTCTAAGATTTCTCATCAATCTGGTAAAATTCTTAAAAATACTTTCTCACCTCAAAAGTATTCAAGAATCTCATTATTTTTTTTTGAAAAAGCTTCATCGTCAGAAAGCTTAATCAATTTCTTTATTAATTTTTTTTTGTAGAAAATATATCTAATCCTTCTCCCATTTGGGCCACAATTAGAAATATTTTTTCACTTAGAAATCTCTTAGATGATAATCTCTTTGCTATTACTAAAAATTTCATCACTGGAATTTATTTTTTATTTTTATTTCTATGCCTAAATTTTTCACCATTTAGGTCTATTTAGAATCTAAACTCTTGTTAGTTTCTTAATCTTTGGAAAGAAAATAATATAACAAGTATTTTTTTAAAGTCTCATTTAAATTCTTCCACCATTTGTGATGAATTTAGAAACTTTTCACCTAGAAATCTTATGAAAATTCGATCATTTGTGATTTTTCTTAAGATTTCATCCTTAGATAATTATCAAATATTTTCATCCAAATATTTAATTTATATTTTAATTTTTAATTTTTATTTGAAAAAGAATACTATCACTTTCATTAAATTTTAATCTAAATTATTTCACCATTTGGATTAAATTTAGAGAAATTCCTTACCTAGAGATTTCTTAGAAAATTTTTCATTTAAAATTTCTAAAAATCTCATCATTAGGTGATTGTTAATTCAATTCCTAAATTTTAATAAATTTGTATTATTATTATTATTTTAAAATTGAAAATAAATATTAATTATTGTTTATAGAAATTTTATCTAAATTTTGTTTTATTTGGGTCAAATCTAGAAAAAATTTCTCGCCTAGAAATTTTATAAAAATTAACCATTTGTCATTTTAAAAATTTTCATCATTGGATAATTATTACTTATTTTTTAAATTCTATTAAATTTTTATTTTTATAATTTTTATAATTTTCTTTAAATTTAATCATGCAGGATAAAATAATAACATGAAACAAAAATAAATAAACAAAATCAAAATAAAATAAAATACCAAAATAAAGAAATAGCTCGACTGGAGCTACAATGCGCGGCCCAACTGTTTGTATTTTGTTTAACCATGACTGAACAAGACTGACAAAGTCCTCACAAGTACTTGAACCATTAGAGCTACACATGAATCTTTTTAGGATCTCATCAGGGCTTATAAATGAACTAACAAAAGCATGGGAATGTGTTCCAAGAAGAGGCATCCCAAATAACCTCCCAGCTGTAACATTGCATGTAGCATCAAAACTCCAATATAGCAATACTTTGATGCCCTTATAGCACAATCAGGTCATTGAACCCATTAAAGCCCAAACTCGAGCAACATTTTAGATTTTCTAGCAACAAGTCTATGTCTAGTAGCATTTGTAGCCAATAAGGATGCAAAATTTGCAAGATTCAAAACTGGAGTTTCCAACATTTGAACCATAGTGATTGGCCCTTCAACTCTAAGCAAAGGTTCATTAGGGAAAATAAATTTTCCCTTTGAAATAGCATACACATCAACATCAGAATAGTCAACTTCTCTTAGATAATTGAAAAAACCTTTATCACAAACACAAGGCAAGCTTTCAAGAATGAATAAGATCTCTTCCTTGATTAAGTTGAAATTAGCAATGACCTTTATGCATTCTTCCAAACAACCAAACACTATAAATTCATCACCAAATGAATTCTTACAAAAATATAGATCGAACATGGCTCGTTCGTTATGTTTGTCGGCTTTCCAATAAGCATAAATCATGGTGAACTTATAAAAATCGGTTAGAAGAGGTGTGACCATTAAGTTCGTAGGTCTGTCCATGACCCGACCTATGTTCTCACCCGTCGTGTTCGTGTAGATGCCCATTTTAGTCTAGGCCTGAATCAATTGGGCCTGGTCCAATAAGGTTAATGATCAAGCCCGAGAGTTATTGATTTATTTATCATTCATTTATGTTATTTATTTTATTGTTTTGAATTTTATCTTTTTTTTTATTGTTTATCTATTTTATTTATCAATTTTTGTTAGATAATGATTAAAATAAAAAAAGGTTAAAAAATAAAAAAAAGAAAAATTTTATTGTGAATTGAGGGTTTGTAGAGTTGAAGTTGGATTCAATCTATCGAAAAGGTTGATTTCTTATTTTCTGATAATACTAAAACCTTATCGAAGAAGGAGTCAAAATCAATCAAAATTTTTTTTGATTAAGCCTATAAATACCCATACAGAGGAACAAATTGAAACACACAGAAAAACATACAGAAGCAAATCACTGAAACACAATAAGTAGAAAGCAGTTAAAAAATTTTGAAGATTTTTTAGTTTAGAAAAAAAATGATTTTTCTAAAAAAATCTAAAAAATTCTCAGATTTCGATGAAATTTTCAACGTCAGTTGAATTTTTCGATGACTTTTTCAACATCAATTGAATTTTTTGGCAGGCTTCCCAGAATCCAATTGAAGATTTCGGTGCCAGTTGAATTTTTGGTGAATTTTTGGTGAATTAACTCAGATTTCAGTGACTCTTTTCAAAATTCGGTGAAGATTCAATCGGAGTTTTTAGATTTCTAGAGAAAGAAGGAGAGAAAAGAAAAGAAAGAAAAAGGGGAAAAGGGAGATCTAAAGCAGAAAGTTGGAATTTGGCCTTTTATAGCTTCACTAAAACGACATCGTTTTGGCATTTAAGAAAACCAATGATTCATGCATTTTTCATTCGATCGATCTGACCCGAGTTCTAACCCACTCTTCGACCCGTGTCCCAACACTGAGTTCTAGCCAAGCCAAGCCACTTCGCAAGCTGTTTTAGTCGCTATTCCTCCTTAAAGTTGAGCCACACCGTAGTCATTGGAGCCAAGTTACCTCCTGTTTTGGGTTTTTTTTTCTCTATTTATTTATTTTTTTAAGTATTTTTGCATGATTAAATTTTATAAGAAATAAAAATAAAAAACTATAAAAAATAAAATATTTTTTTAGAATAAATATTAATTATCTAATGATGAAATTTTTAAAAATTTCAAATGATAAATTTTTATAAAATTCATAGGTGAAAAATTTTATCTAAATTTATCCCAAAAAGCAAAATAATTTAGGTAAAGTTTCAATAATAATAAGCAATATTTATTTTCAATCTTAAAAAAAAGAGAAAAAATAAAAATTTTTTGTTAAAAATATTTAACAATTATCTAAGGATGAGAATCTTAGAAATTTCAAATGGTAAATTCTTAAAAAATTTCTAGGTGAGAAATTTTTTAAAATTTGTCCTAAATGGTGAAAAATTTTAAATGAAGTTTCAATAAAAAAATAATTTTCTTATTATTTTCTTTTCGAAAACAAAAAAAATAGAAAAAAAAAGAAAATTTTTAAATAGGCCCAAATGGTGAAAAATTTAGAAATTTCAAAAAAGAAAATATCTCTAAATTGACCCAAATGGTGAAAAATTTAGAAATCCAATAAAAAAGAGAAATCAAATGAATTTCTAAATAGGCCCAAATGGTGGAGAATTTAAAAATTCAAAACAAGAAAATATTTTAAATTTGATCCAAATTATGAAATAATTAGATATATTTTCAACAAAAAAAATAAAAAATAATAATTAAACTTTTTTCCGATGACAGAGCCTCTTCAAGAAAATAAATGAGATTCTTGAATACTTCTAAGGTGAGAAAATATTTTTAAGAATTTTGCTAGATTGATGGAGAAATCTTAAGAATTATTTTCAATATTTAACATAAGAATTTAAAGCCATTACAATCAAAACCTTGGGATAAATTTAAAGTAAAATAGTACCATTTTTTGGATGGACATGTGGGGGTGCTATAACCTTCCCCACATGTAACTAAACTCTCGAACCTTATTCTAGTTTGTAAACCCGAACCTATTCTCTTAGGGACCCTTAGTCAAGCTTAGAAGCTCCTTAAAATGATAGATTCATTAGGTGACCAATTACACCTAGTTAAAAACGATTGACGATGACTCCATTTGTTAAGTCTAGCAATAGATTTACGAATCTGTATGTTATGATAGTTTGTTTTCGCCTTTATTAATAAATCTTTTTAGGCCCCTGTAATCTTTTTCAACCCCTATAGTCCTTTAACTATTTCTCAATTCAAAACTCATCTGCTTTTATATAGTGAAACAAAGCAAGCATGTGGTTCATGAACATTACAAAGGAAAAATAAAAAAAGAGTTGGAGAGATCATTAAAATTAAAGCATATTTCATACTCCCTTTATTGTTTTGTTTTCTTTTGTATGTATTTTCCTCTTTGATCTCTTATGTTGTTTTTCTATGTATTCTTTCTCTCTTGATTCATATGTTTATTTATAGGAATGCTTAAAGGAATTTTTTATTGACTATGATTCTATCTTTGATCAGATTTTTGTATTATCATGAAACTGAAATTTATCCTCTACAAATTGAATCCAATTCTAATTCTAATAACACTAATTTTGCTCATGGCAAAACATTTTTTATTAAACTAAAAAGATAAATAAACTATAAATAAAATAAAAATGAATTTTAAACCTTGGACAAAATAGGGTGTTTACAAGTGCCATAGCAAAAGCCACCTTGCAAAACAAAAGAAATCAATTTCAGTTTATACAGAAAAAAATTTTGAAAAATAAAGTTCTAATAGTGGCGGGGATAGGAGAAATGACGCTATAACCGTGGCAAGGGAAAAGAGAAAGAGAAAAGGAAAGAAAAAAAAATAAAATAAGAAAAAGCAACAATGGTAGCATGCAATGGTTTGATCAACAACAACTGGTGGCAAAAGGTTGATGATGCAGTGTCTTCTGGGTCTTTTTTTTTTTTTGTCTAAAAGGAAATGAATTTTTTTTTTTTTTGGAGAAGTTGATGAAATGAAATAAAAAAAACTTAAGGTTTTACAAAAAAAAAAAGATTTGATCGGGTCAACCCACCCATATCAAGTTGGACCTATCTCTGGCCCAAATCCAATATGTGACCTAGCCCATTTGTTAATCGATTTGTTTAAACAGCCCAAATCCAAACCAATAGTTGGACTCCAACGGCTTTGGTCTAATAATTACATGAGTTTGGGCTTTAACACCAAAGTTTTTTATTATATGACTTCTATACATTTTTATTTTTTTTATTTGATGTTTTTACATTGTTAATGTCAATAATATTTTTTTATAAAATAGGCTTGCCTTGAAATAGTTAATAATGCTTATGAAAATAAATAATTTTTTAAAAAAATTATTATTGTTCATTTTTATTTTTAATGTAACGAAAAGAAAATTAAATAAAAATTTTTAATGATGGGACTCCGAAAAGTTGAACAGTGATTCCCAAGAATTTCTTGGGTGAGAAAAACTTCTACAAATTACTACAATATTGGAATATTGAGAAACTCATTTCAATATAAAGATTTTTATTTTTCTTTAATTTGAATGAATTTTTTTAAAAAAAATATAAATATAAAATATTTACAATAGTATGTATTTTTTTAGGAGATAAATTTATTCATAGATAATTATATTATTGCATAACTTTTAAATATTAATAATTATTAAAAATAAAAAAATAAATTCTCTAAGGATAAAATCTTTAAAAAGTCTAAGTAATGATTCTTTAAAAATCTCTAAGTAAGAAAATTTATCTAAAATACCATCAATGTATTAGAGCATTTATAATAATTTTCAATAAAGATTTATTTTTTTAATAAATAGAATAAGAAATTATTTTTAAAAAAATATTATCAAAATTAAATCATAGTTATCATATTTTATTACATGCATTGATTTTAAAAATATATATGAACCATCGAAGACGAAACTCTTGATAAATTTGAGTAGTGATTCTTAAAAAATTCTTAGGTGAGAAAGTTTTTTTTAATATTGCTAAAGTATTAAAATATTTTCAAAAATTTTTCAATGAACAAGATTCTTGTTTATTTTTTCAAATTGAAAATAAAAATATGTTATTTTACAATAAAAAAATTAAGAAATTAATTTTTAAATATCAAGATTAAAACCATTTTAATTGAAAGTAAAGAATAACACATAATTAATTGGTACTATTTTAAACACGTGCTATGGGGGTATTAATCTTTCCTCAAGTGTAATTGATTGTCGAATCCAAACTGTTTCATAAACCTTAAAAAAATTATCTTTTTAATGAGTTTTAATTAATTTTGAAATTTTATTAAAAAAGTTTATTTTAATAGGCGACCAATCACACCTAGGTAAAAAAAGATTAGTAGTGACTTTTTTTATTTTCAAATTTGTCTAGCGGTCTCCAAAACTATTACGACAACTTAGCGACTCTGCTGAAAAAGTCATGTTTTTTTAGAATTAGGCCAAAACTTAATACGTATTATCTTTAATTTTGATTTAGTGGTCTTAATTAGTATTTAACTTTAATTTTCTTGTTTTTGATTTTGTTTTTTTAAAAAATAACAATAGTAATAAAAAATTTTCATGCATTTCATTTTAATTATATCATTTGTTCATTATTTATTATATATATGTTATTCTCAATAAATTATGGGACATGTAGGATAGAGATTGTGATATTATTTTCCCTCACACACACAACGACATATTTCATATCATGCATGAGCTCTATACCTAAGTTACTTCCATTTTAGAATAGAGTACCTATGCTCTCGTGAGGTGATAACCTCCGTAATGAGAACCAAAATACTCTCACTCGAATTGAACCTTTTCAATTCGTAGCCTATAATGGGTGAAGATCACGATGCCTTACCAGTCCTGTGTAAATGCCAATGAAGAACAATTTGAGAACTTTTAGATGTATAAATCCTCACTTAATATATAGTGAACTTTAGGGACCAGCCTTCGATAAGTGTTGCTAACCTTTTTGTAAAAATAACCCATGTATTAAAATTTTGCAAAAGAAGAAATAGATAATAAAAGAAAAGTATTTTCTTGAAAAAAAGAAAAAAAAAATTTCTTTTGACATGTAGTTCATTCATTTGATGATTATCCAAAATTTGTATTTTCATAAAAGGTTTTAAAATAAAATAAAGAAATTTTTTTTAGCAATATCCAACAAACAAAAAAACAAAAAACAAAAATTTTCAAGAATAAAGGTTTTCCTTAAATTCTTTGTTTATTGGCCAAATTAAAATTACTGAAAAAAAAAATCTTTAAATCCTAGTTAGTTTGTGTGATAAAAAATGTGTGTTCCAAAATTTTTCCTTTTCCTAAAAAGAAAAAAAAAAGAATTTTAAGTTTGAATGTTGTTTTATCCTTTGCATTTTCATACATTTTTATCATTTTTTAAAAAAATAAAAATAATCAAATAGTATATACACCAAATCCCATGCATCTTAATAGATAATACATACATCACATTTAAGGCATCTTAGTAGGTAATATATGCATATTATTTGATGCACATCATAATAAGATAATACATGCATTCCATTTCATACACATGTTGATAAATGATACATGCATCCCATGCACATCTTAATAGGTGGTATATGCTCTCCATCTCATTACATATTTTAAGGCAGTGTCAACCTCATTAGGCTAACACAACGCATGCACTATATTCGATGCAGACATATATCTCATCACTCATGTGGTATTAGTTAGTGTATTTCATATAAGTAGATGGTATTAGTCATAAGTATATATCTCATCACTCATGTGGTATATTGTTGCATTTCACGTATATGGATTCACGAATGGTAAGGTTTCATATAACATGCATTACATTTCGTATCCCACCATCCTTGTAATAAAACAATATATTCTTTACATACACATTCAATGATGATGAAATTTTTATCATTTGGGGCCTAGTACATGGAAAAATTCATTATCTTAGCCATTTTGATGTTTTATGACATTCTTTAGGCATCATTATCATAGTCATAAACATGCTATATGTGCCATATAAGTTAGAAATTGTTTTATGGCATCATACAATAAGGGTAATAATATAAAATTTTTTGTCTAAGTCTTGAAATAAGATGTCAATCTTTGTGGGAATCAAAATGGCCAAAATTGAAGATCAATTGGAAAAAAAGATTAGTGTGTTAGAGTTTAATCAAGAGAAATTTTGGCTCGAACTTCGGGAGGTGAAACAATAGATTATTCAATTGATAGAAATCGTTAAAGGTAGTGGTAGGGTTAAGTTTGTTGCTACTTAAGGATCGTTATCACTTTCGATTCCATTAAATCAAGATCAACTGGCTCATGTTGGTTCCAACACTTTTTTTAAGCATACTAAAACATTGGATAATTCGAACAGTGACCAAAGTTTGGGCAAGGTCAAAAGAGGAATTGGTGAATTAACCATACAAATGACTGAACTCAAAAGTTTAATTTCCAAGATTGAGTCACCTAGCCTCAAACAACCCTCACCAACTATCCTAAGTCTAAACTTATACTTAAATCTTTCTTATGACTACTTTCGACATCTTTTTCAAGCACCTAGGATTAGGCCCCCAAACTTCATGCAACCTTTGAGATTTTCACTCTTAAATTCATGTTTATCACCTCACATTTTACAATAACTTGTTTAACATGCTATCCCATCACCACCTTCTTAACCCAATTTCTTACCCAGAGTTTTTCAATTCACCCCAACACTAACTATACCACTATTTTTTTAGTAAAGTAACCCAACTATGGGATAGAAGAACTTTTGCACCACCAACACCAAAAGAAAAATCCCTATTGACCCAAAATCCATGTTTTTTACAGATTTATACTCACTATTCTTGGAAAACTACTTCATTGCCCCTATTCCTATTAAACTCTTCAAACCATTTTATCCTAAATGGTATGATTCCAATGCCTGATGTGAATATCATCTTAGCATTATGGGCCATTCTCTAGAAGACTGCACATCTTTGAAATATACAATATAAGGATTGATGAAAACTAGATATTTAAGTTTTGATGCCAAAATGAAGCCTGTTATTTATAGGAATCCTTCATTGATCTATGCCAAGATAGCAAGTAGTAGCGTAGACAATAGTCAAGTCAGCCAGGATAATAAATAAAAAGTAGAAACCTTAAAGCAAAGGGTTGTCCTCACTAGCAATCATAGTCAACTTCTTTTGAATTTCTTAGATGAAATAAGGGGAGTAAGAGTAGGTCTAGAAATTTTTGGCCCTACTTCTAAGATAGTTCATGATGTGTAAACTTGAAACTTTTGAGAATGAATAAAAACTTCTTTTAACTTAAATTTTCTATAAATAGACGTCTCTGTTTAAATTTTATTTTTTTAATAACGACGTGCTTAAAAAAGGTCTTGGATAAGATTGATAGTTGCAAATATGCTTTCACCAAAATTGAGGTAAAAAGAATGTCTTTAAATGACTTGACCTGAATATAGGATGCAACTTAAGCTCATTCTCAACAATAATAATAAAATTTGACTTGTATATCATGCATCATTTAGTTGAATTCATTATTTTTCATGCTAGCTAAGGACAATGAATGATGATTGCGAGTATACCTTTATCAAACCTTTGAAGTAAAAAGATATTTTTGAGAGTTTTAATAATAAAATTCATGTCATGCATTTCTGACTTTTGGTAATTAGTAAAAGGTTCAATGATAGTGCATCTTAAGAAACAAGATTAGTTAATTCTGTGCACTTACTCGAGCCTATACCAAAATCATGGAAAATAAAAATGCAAGTCAGATGGACAAATTAGAAAGGGCCTAAAGAAAGATCAAGGAAATTGTTACATGAATGCAACAGAATATGGATAGGCAGTTGGAAGAATTAAAATAGATGTAAGTAAGTTTGACAAAAAGAAAATGAATTATTGAAACACATAAGGTAAGGGAAGAAATAGTTGTTGAAGAACCATCGCATCTACTTGAGTTCACATATCCATATGTTTGAGACCCCTATATGTCACAAGCACCTCTAGAACCCATTAACCTTATATTGACACTTTTGCCAAGTTGCCTCTAGTTCAGATAAATGTCAATCTCGAGCCTATTCCTTACAATTCCATTGTTGTGCCTAATTTGGATGATCCAAAAGAATAAAAGCAACTAAAAAAGGTGTTGAATTCATCAAACGAGATGGTGATGAAAGATTAATATAATCTATTGGAAGAAAGATTAAAAGCAATTGAAGGCCATGATATATATGGGAGTATTGATGCCAATGAGCTTAGTCTAGTGCTTGATCTTATCATTTCGTCAAAATTTAAAGCCCTAGATTTTAAAAAGTATGATGAAACAAAATGTTCCTTGACATACATCACCATGTACTGTCCAAAGATGACAAACTACACTCATAATGATAAGTTATTGATCTATTACTTTCAAGATAGTTTCATCGGATCTACAACAAGGTGGTATACCCAACTAGACCGAAGGAATGATTTGGCTAGAGCCTTACTAACACAATACAAGCATATTGAAAATATGGTATCAAATAGATTGTCCTTATAGAACATAGAGAAATGGTCAACTAAAACTTTCAAAGAATATGTACACAGATAGAGAGACATGGCAACCTAAGTACAACAACCTCTATCAAAGAAAAAAATCACTGTTCTATTTATCAATTCCTTAAAAACTCTCTATTACAAAAGAATGATTGGAAATATCTTTAAAAATTTTGCTGACATGGTGATTGCCGAAGAAATGATAGAAAAGGCAATAATGAATGGTAGAATTATATTTAAAGATGCAACTGATGTTGAAAAAGGAATACATTGAAAAAGAATAAAGGAGATGTGTAAGCAGTCACACTTGAAACCTAAGAATTTTGTCTCATGTAATTTTTATCATTTTTGTCAATCTCACTCTCTAATTATAGGTAGTATCTCTCAGAGCTCATATCTTTATCAACCAAACTAGCATTTAGACTTTTCGACAAATCCATATCTTCAGATGACCATTCATGATCTTGTTCCCACACTTAAGCATACCACCTGACCAATAAAGAATAAAAAAAGACCAAGAAATGATCGAGAGAAATTTTTAATCCTTATTTCTCATCTTTTGCCTTTGCTAATAGAAGATTGCTACCTCACTCATGTGCTTCTGAAAATAACACCAAATTCATCGTTAAGGAATTATAATCCTAATAACAAGTGTGATTATCATATGGGACAATTGCTCACTCGACTGAAAAATACAGACGGCTAAAAGAAAAAGTAAGAATCTCATCAAAAGCGGTATTTTGACTCCAAAACTAATAGAACAATAGAAGTTGACTCTATTCAATTATGAAATATGAGGAGTTGAAATGTGAAAGAAGGTTTCGAGTGTTAAAAGATGAAGATAAGATGATTTTCTTTTGAACCCTTAATCTTTTATCTATGACATGTGTATGGTGTCTTTAGAAGTTATTTAAATTAATCTTGTTAAATTTTAATTTGGAAGAAATGAATGCTTTAGATTTTTCTATGAAATTTTATTTTTATCCATTTGCTTGAATAAAAGTCCCACATAATTAACTTTCAAAATCATAAAATAAAAAATGCTTTGCAAAAAAAAAAAAAAAGAAGAAAAATATTGATTTGTAACTTTTTAAATGTAAAGTCCTATATAAGCGATTTTCAATATTAAAATAAAAACAAAAATAATTTAAAAAAAAAGGCCTTTTTCAAAAGGTTCGTTTTCTAAATGGTGAGAATCTCAAAGTAATTGATAATTATTATTAAAAAAAAAAAACTCATATGATACCTTCACACATTTCCTTAATTATTCTCATGTTTCAATCATTTTGAATAACATTACTCACTAGTCAAATGCTTTAAAAGGCATGAATTTCAACGTGCGAACCATATCATTATTTGATATATTGAGATAATAATTTTTTCTTGGGCAATGAACAAAAGATGTCAATTTTAAAAATTTCATTTTGAATTTAAAAATCAAGCAAGATACTATTTTAAATTTTTAATTGGTAATTCAATATTTGTCAAAATTTTGCCAATATGAACTATCCATATTCTTTCAATAACCATAGACACAAAAAATGCCTGAATTTTCTTTCTCAAGTAGCCATTATTTTACATCTTAAAACATATTGACTAAAAGAAGCAAAATTTCTTCTCACCTAAGACAATATGTTTCCTACAATATACCTTTTTACTTCATTTTATAAAAAATGCTAGACAATTTGGAATCAAAATGAGCCTTTTTATGAACTGTACAATCAAAATTGGGACATCTCATACAACTGGATTTTCACTGTCATAATAACCTTGAAGGAAAAACAAGATTGGGCATCATTCACGCAAAAATGATTGATGGTTATAACACAAAATAAAGAAAAAAAAATAAAAAAAGAAGCATTTTATCTCTTTCTTCAAATAATTTACTTTTCTAACTAAATGATCGTATTTGAAATGATGAATGGTCATCTTTTTCTATCTTTCACATATAGGAAAATTATCTACTTGCTATCCATTTGAGCTTATTCTAAGTAAGAAAAGCATTACTTAGAATTCTAAGTAAAAAAAAAAAAAAAAGATAGAATTAAAAAAGTAGAATACTAAAGTTGTAGTCAAATGTTTCAAAAAAGAAAGAGCAAAAAAAGAAAGACACATGACTTTTTATCTAGAGAATGTTTCTTAAAATCCTTGGCTTATTTACCCCGAATAACATATTTTGAGACTATTTATCCATTCTTTTAGAACCTTGAACCTTAGCCCACATTACATACTTTAAATTTTTTATTTTGATCAAATGTGGATACTTGAATTGAAGAGCTATATCCTTGAAAATTTCTATATACCTGTTAGTGTTTGGCAAGATTTTACCAAGTTTCTTATTGTTAGAAAATATAGCTCTAAGGTAAAAACCCAAAAAAACAGTTTAGAATTAGAGCCACTCTTGAGGCCCTAATAGAATTTTATAAGTTTCAAGGTTCTATCCAGAATAGAAAATCACGATACAGAACCTTTTTAAGACTTTACATTCCACCAAATAGTGAAAATAAAAAACTAATCTTTTTCTCTTCTCAAATCTTTTTCAAAAAATAATTATTAGTTTTGACACACGTTGACATACCATGTTTTCAGTAAAAGAAAAGGGTTTTAGAAAAATTATCTTTTTTTTAGCCAAAGAGAAATCTTTGCAACCCATGCCGAGCCTTCTTTAAAATATGTCCACCAGTGAAAAATTTGAATTGTTAATCACCCAATCCATAAGCATTTCCAATAGTAATTATCAATTTGTAAGAGATTCAAAAGTTATGTGTTTTTTTAGTTTTTCTCATTGATTACAGAAACACTTTATTTAGGTAATTTTATGATTACTTTAGAAAATTTTAGAGATTAGTTGAGTATTTTATATAGAATACTGAGATCATTTTTGGTGAAAAGTAAATATTAAAAATTTGAACAAAGATCTTTCAAAATAAAAAAATAAAAAAATAAAAATTACATTTGCATCAATGACATATGCATCATTAGAAAGACATTTGATCTGTATGTTGCCAAAAAAATTCACATTTGAATCAATGACATGTGCATCATGAGAAGGATATTTGACCTACATGCTGCAAAAAAGAAAAATAAAAAAAAAGAAAATCATATTTGTATCAATTACATATGCATCATGAGAAAGACATTTGATCTACATGTTGCAAAAACAAAAAAAAAAGACATTCGCATTTGCATCACTTGCATTTGCATTGACATGTGTATCATGAGAAAGATATTTAATCTGTATACTGTAAAAAAAAAAAGACATTTGCTTTTACATAACTTGTATTTGCACTTGCATGTGCACTTGCATGTGCACTTGCATGTGCATATGGGAAAGACATTTTTATTCACATCTACATCATGAAAAATATATTCGCAATTGCATCACTTGCATCTGTATAATGAGAAAGACATTTGCATTTTCATCATGGCATCTATATCATAGAAAAAATATTTTTATGGGTATCTATATGAAAAGAACAATGGCATTTGTATTATGAAAAAGTCACCTATATTTATTTTGAAAGGCAAAAAGAGATAAGGAAGTCTATCATGAAAAGATGAGAAAAAAAGAAAATAGTTTGACAATAAACCAAAAAGTCAAAAAAGTTCGAAGAGTTGAAAGAAAAATTATCTACAAAAAATATAGGGGTTATTGAAAAAATGAATGAAAAAAAGCAAATACAATACAAGATAAAACCTAAGTCTATATCAGCACCTAAGCCCAGACTCAAGCCTAGATTAGTTGGCACTTTAATCCTAAATTAGCTGACACCTAAGCCCAAATTAGCTAGCACCTAAGCCCAAATCAAATGGCACCTAAGTTTAGATCAGCTAGCACCTAAGCCTAAATTAGTTGACACCTAAACCTAAATCAGCTAGCACCCGATTATATTTAAGCCCAGTTTAGCTGGCATAGTTGAGATTTTAAACATAGTTTAGTTAGTAGTAAGTCAAATTAAGCCAAGTTAAGCTGGCACTCAAATCTCTAAGACCTCTAGATATAAGTTTTAAGACCTTTGGATAAAACATTTTAAATTTTTAAAGTTTTAATATTTCTAATACGAAAAACATTCAAAGATATTAAGATTTATAAGACCTTCGGGTATAATCTCTAAAACTTTCAGGTAAAACATTTTAAATTTTTAAAATTTTAATGCCTCTGATAAGAGGAGTATTTAAAGATGTTGAAATTTGTAAGAACTTTGGGTATAATCTCTAAGACCTCAAAGCATAACTTTCAAGACTTTCAAAAAAATATTTTAAAATTTTAAAGTTTTAATTTCTCTGATACGAGGAGCATTCAAAGATGTTGAGATTTGTATGATCTCCATATATAATTTCTAAAACTTTTGAGCAAAACATTTTAAATTTTTAAAGTTTCAATACCTCTAATACGAAAAGCACTCAAAGTATTAAGATTTGTAAGACCTCCAAATAAAATATTTTAAATTTTCAAAATTTTTAATGCCTCTTATGAGAAAAACATTCAAAAATGTCAAGATTTGCAAAATTTTCGAATATAATCTCTAAATCTTCCAAACAAGATTTGTAAATCTTTTCAACTGAATCTATTTTAGTTTCAAATTTTGTAAAACTTTCAAACATGATCTCATTTTATTTTCAAAAGTTGTTGAGTTTATTTTTAAAAGGGTTTTTAAATTTGTTTTCAAATGTACAAATTTATCAATTAATAAAATAAAATAAAAAACTTTTGAAAAATTTGAACCATTAACTCTAAATAAAATTATTATCTATATCTTTATCCTATTCTTAATTTTAAAAAATATGTAAAGAAGAACAATTATACACATTCAATTTTATCCTAATCAATTTGAATTTATTCTTTTTTTTTTTTAAACATTAATCAAATTAAATTTATTCGAGCTTGTTTCAAGTTAGTCATTTTTAATTTTGTTAATATTATTATTAATCAATTAATGGATATTAAAAAAAATAATTAATTAATTAAATTACAAAAAAATGAATAATAAAAATAACAAAAATAAAACAAAGAAAACAATAAAAATGCACCAGAAGACAAGGCATGCACTCTACTAGCCTCGATACCCTGCTCTACTACCTTGCACTGCCCAATCACTACCTTGTGTCACGGGTTGAGACTTAAGCTCCGAACCCGTGCGACGAGCATTCACCCTTCCGACATCCCAGATGAGCCTGACCGCCACGGTTCACACCCTTGTAAGGTATTATCCGCTCTAGCCCCTTTGATCTCACGATTTTGTCTTACAAAAGGCGCTTCACAAGGCACAGGTGATGTGAACCCTTTTATATCCCAGTGACCTTCCTATTATATTTGATGTGAGATTCAAGACTCTTCCTTAGATCCGTAACATTCTCTCCCACCCAACTTCGCGATACCCTCATCACGAAAGCTGACCACCCTGCCTACCTCCTTCGAGGCACTTGACGTGGGTTGAACGATTTAAAACTGACTTTGATACCACTTGTCAGGGATCGAGAGTTAAACTCCGAACCCGCACGACTTCGAGACCTTGACATTCACTCTTCCGACGTCTCAGATCAGCCTTTCTATCACGATTCACACCCTTGTGAGATATTGTCCACTCTGGCCTCCCCTGACCTCACAGTTTTGTCTTACAAAAAACGTTTCGCAAAAAAGAAATTCCAAACTTAAGGTCGCATGAATTCTGAGTATAAGATCGAAACCCGTGACACTTGCACTACCATGCAAATTTTGTCCATTATGGGGAAATACACAGATAAAAAAATTGAAATGGGTAACAATTTAGGGAGAGGTTCTTGTAACCTTCTCAAACCAAATCCCTAAACCCCATTCGACCATCACCGGAGCCCCCGCACAGTCCCTCAACACCCTCCATAATAGCCCTCCAAGCACTGGCCCCTCCCTCCACCCCAGCACAGTCCTTCCATTCCCAAAGCCTCAACACCCTCCACAACAGAGCACCCATTCCACCAACCCAGCAAGCACTATCCCCAGCACCAGCCCGCCATTCCACCAACCCAGCAACTCTGGAGCCCCAGCACCTTTTTTCACTGCCTGAACAAAGCACCCATACCAACATCAGCCTTCACTCACATGAATCCCTACCTTCACTCACATGAATCCCTACCTTCACCACATGGCCATAACCATTCCCTTTAACCGTACCAATCTCGCCTGTGACATAGCCGCAAATCATCTAGAACTCGTGCACACCACACCCATCACACAAGCACTAATGACCCCCTTGCACGCAACTTACTCCAGCCTTTCCCTCCGGCACCGTGCACCCCACACCCATTACACAAGCACCAACGACCCATCCTTGCACGCAACCTACCCTAGCCTTTCCTTCAACACCAGACCCGACCACTATCCTGACTCCACTCAGGCCGTCCTACACCCAAGTACATCTAGACCGTCTTCCCTCACACTTCTTAAAACCCATTAGCCACCAACCGAAACATTCCCATACAGCCCCAGTCCTTGTGCAAACCAGCCCCTGCACCAATCCCTTAAGCCCTTCGACACTCAGCCAAGCCCCAAGTCCCTTCACCCGTAAAATCGGCCTCTCCATAAAAACCAAACCCAGAACCCACTCTCGACTCAAGCCTCGCCCACACCACGCTCACCCCAAACACTCTGACCGACTCCAACCCCATCAATAACCTCCAACTCAGCCTCCACCACAAAACCCTCAAGCTCCATCATGACAGCCCTTACCCGGCCACTACAAAACCCCCAAGCTCCACTAGAAACCACCCTCATTTCCAACCAAAAGAAAAGTTGAAAACAAATGACAAAAAAATAAAAAACAAAAAATAAACCAAAAATATCACAATCCTCCCCTGAGGGAGGAACCAAGCGCCATAGCCAAAGCCACCCTGCAAAACAAAAAAAAAAAATCAGTTTCAGTTTATAAAAAAAATTTTGAAAAATGAAGTTGTAATGGCGATAGGGAGAGGAAAAATGAAGTTGTAACGGAGACGCAGAGAAGAGAAAGAGGAAAAAAAAAAAGAAAAAGAAAAAGAGAAAGAAAGAAGATGAAGAAAGAAAAAAAGAAAAAAAAAAGCAGCAGCAGCAGTGTACGATGGCTTGACTGGCGGTAGGAGGACGATGGTGCAACATCTTCTGGGTTCAAAACGGGATCTTTTTTTTAGTGGTCTAAAAAGGGAAATGAATTTTTTTGTTTTTAGAGAATGTGATGAAATGAAATAAAAAAAAAAAAAAAGAATTGACCGAGTCAACCCATCCACACCGAGTTGGATCTTTCTCTGGCCTAGATCCAATTTATGACCCAGCTCACTTGTTAATGGCCCGTTCCAGCAACCCAAATCAAACCAGTATTTGGACTCCAATGGCTTTAGTCTAATGATCACATGAGTTTAGGCTTCAGCACTAAATTTTTTTTTTTATGGCTTCTATATATTTTTTTTATTTAAATGTTTTTTCATCGTTAATGTCAATAATGTTTTTTATAAAAGAGGCTTGTCTTGAAATAGTTAACAATGATTATGAAAATAAATATATTTTTCAAAAAATTATTATTAGTGTTCATTTTTGTTTTTAATGTAATGAAATTAAAATTAAATGAAATTTTTCGATAATAAGATTCCGAAAAATTTGAGTAGTGATTCTTGAAAATTCTTTAAGTGATAAATGACATCTAAAAATTACCATAATATTTGAATATTTAGAAACTTATTTCAAAACAAAATTTTTTATTTTTTTTAATTTAAATAATTTTCTTTAAAAAAAGATAAAAATATAAAATATTTACAAGAGTATGTATTTTTTAAAGAGATAAATTTATTCATAGATAATTATATTATTGCATAATTTATAAATATTAATAATTATTAAAAAATAAAAAAATAAATTCTCCAAAGATTAGATCTTAAAAATGTCTAAGTGATGATTCTTTAGAAATCTCTAGAAGAAAAAATTTATCTAAAATACCACTAATGTATTAGAGCATTTAGAATAATTTTCAATAAAAATTTCTCTTTTTCTAATAAATTGAATAAGAAATTATTTTTTAAAAATATTATTGGGATTAAATTATAGTTATTATGTTTTATTACAAGTATTGATTTTGAAGATAAAATAAACCATAAAGGATGAGACTCTTGAGAAATTCGAGTATTGATTCTTAAAAAGTTCTTAGATGAGAAAGTTTCTTTTAATATTGTTAAAGCATTGGAATATTTTTGAAAAATTTTTAATTAATAAGGTTCTTATTTATTTTTTCAAACTAAATATAAAAATATGTTTTTTTACAATAAAAAATTAAAAAATTAATTTTTAAATGCTAAAATTAAGACCATTTTAGTCAAAAGTAAAGAATAACATATAATTAATTAATATTATTTTAAACAGACGCTGTGAGAGTGTTAATTTTTTTCATACATAATCGACTTTCAAATACGAATTGTTTCTCAAATCCAAAAAAAAAATTATTTTTTAATAAGTTTTAATTAATTTTAAAATTTTATTAAAAATATAAATTTTAATAGGTGATCAATTACACTTAACTAAAAAGAAAATTTTTAATGACAACTCTTTTTATTTTCAAATTTGTCTAGTGGTCTCCAAAAATCATTACGACAATATATATATATATATATATATATTTCTAATTGACAATTTCTAACTTCTAATATTAGTAAAGGTAGTCAATGTTTAACATTTTCCTATTAATAATTCAGGGTTTGTTCAAAAGCAGAAAATAATTAAATAAATTATATAGTCCTTGGTTTAAATGAATAGTTTCTATTGTTACCATAAAAATATTTGTATAAATTGCATGGTGGTTTTGTATAGTTTGACTATTTGTCACCGCCCATGGTTTTTAAATTTTAGTTTAAGAGATAAGATTTCATACATTCTGAAATATAATAGAACCATGGATGGACCTGTCCTTTATGGTCTTGGGTTTTATGGCAAGTTTTGGTATTGTCTGACAAAGCAAGAAACATTTGTATGAATGGAATAATAAATTGTGAGCCAATGAATGCAAGAATAGCATGGCAAAGCCAGAGAAGCGACTTCAGTTTTATAACAGCATCTGAGCTTTATTCATGAATCTCACCTTCAATTTGCTTCTCTCCTAGTCATCTCAAATCCACCTGTATGTGCATGCAATGCAGTATTTCTCTTTAGCTATTTACATGCAATAAAGTGAATTTTCACAACTCATCATCACCTGATATCAAAATTTAATTGCACAATGCTTATTATAATTTATTTAAAAAAAAAAAAAAACTTGTAGTCTATCAATCTTTTATGGGTTCAAGCAGGGGCTTCAAATAAAGAAAAGGAAATGCAAATATCCATTAAATTGTGTTTAAGAACAAATTGTTGCCCATGACAATTTTTTGTCAAAAAACGAGATTCAGAATGTTCTTGCCTTAAGTTGTTATTTAGATTAGCTTCTTAGGAATGAGAATGTTTTAATATTAAAATAAGCTAATTAAAGACTAATAAAACCGCCATTGTAGGACTAAATTCGTAACGTTATTTGCTAAATTCTATTTGAAAAAAAAAAAAAAAAACAATGAAAGTCAATTCATAGGGACCATTTCACTACTATATCATAGGATTAATATTTCAAGGTTAAAATCTATGCTATATGATTCTTGATTTTCTTTAAAAAGAAAAGAAAAAGTCGATTATAACTTGCTTTAAGTAGAATCAGAGAACAAACATCTTAAAAATTAAAACATAATGGTTAACTTTTAAATTTATAATATTATTATATCCCCCCCCCCCCCCCCCAAAAAAAAAAAAAAAGGAAAAAAAACCGGTTTAAACATCATTTGAACATTAGAATTTCTAAAGATCTTTGATAAACAAATTCAATTTAGTAGTATAAGTAGGAGTTATGATTTCAGTGTTTTTTTTTTTATTTTATAAATGAAGTTGTAGTTTGAAAATTAAAAAAAAAAAATTTGCATGTGATAGAATTTAAATTCAAAATTTGTTAAATGCCTTTTCTTCAAAATGATTGCATAAAACAATTAAATGAATATTGGGGTTATATCTATGCCTAAAATTCAATATTTGTCAAATACATAAAATTATTAAGAGTTCTCAAACATTTCAAAAGTATCCTTAAACCAGCCAATGAGGCCTTAGCTTAGTGGCAAAGAAGAGGCCCTAAAACTTTAAAGTTCTAGATTTAAGTTTCATTGTGTGTGAGTTTAATTGTTTAATTAAATTATGTGAGACAGGCAGCAAGTTTCCCCTATAAATAATCTTCCAAGTTTTCATTTCAAGTTCACAAAAAAAACTTGTGTCTTATTCCTTCTTTCCATCTACATACACAAAATATATAAATTCAACATCATCACCTTCTTCATTTTACCTTTCTCTGCTTGGCTGGCTTCTACTCTCCTTTATCAACAAAGGAGACCATTCCCCCTGCAGGTAAAGGGCTTTCAACCTGCGCTTTAAACAATATTTTAAATTGATTAGTTCAAACCACTTGTTGATTATGGTGCATTTCCATCTCTAATATTTATTTTTTTTTCGATTTATATTTGTGCTTGATAAAAACAACTTGTAAAATGGTGCTTTTAATATTGTTAAATGTAGGCCTTAATCCTCACCTTCAAATTTTGGTTAAGTCAGGTTAGAGTATTCTCCCTCTCCTCAAAGGGAAAATTAAGGATGATAATGGCAATACAAGGAAAATAATCACTAATACTTTATACTAAATTACGGTTATATCTCTCAGATCTAAAAAAAAGTGTCATTTGTCCGACATTGATCGCGATCGATTAAAAGTGAAGTTAAAAATTTTTTCGTAACGTTATTTTAAGAAGTATATATATATATATGTATATAAAAATAATTTTAAGGGTTTTTTTTTATTATTTAAGTAAAAAAAAATTATTTCATCATCAATGAAGTTTAAGAAAATTTCTCAAAAATCTTTTTGTGATGTCATCTTAAGAAATGTATATAACATATAAATAAAACGAACTTTACGAGTTTTTTTATTAGTTAAGGAAAAAATTTATGTCATCCACTATTAGTGGAGTTTGAGAAAAATATAATGAGTGAATAGAAAATGAATTCAAAAATATTGAAAAATTGCAACTTTCTTAATAAGCATATCGTTAAATGTTTTTTTTCTTATTTTTAAAAGGTTAACATATACAAATATTTATTTTAATTGGATGCTTGATGCTCGTTAAGTAAAATAAAATTGAATGAAAGAGAATGTAGAGTCATACATACTATATTTTATCAAGTCAAATCTTAATTTCAAAAGTAGAAACCCAAACGAGGTATAACTAGTAACCAGAAATCCTAAGATTGAGAGTTTTTTACTACAAATATATAGATTAGGAGTTGACCGTCTAAACCCTTTCTCTTGAGAGTTTCACTTGTTTTAGGCATGGGAATGGGGTGGAAACTGTCTCCAAGAAAAATATTATTTTTATTATTTTTATAATAATGGTAATTAAAAGTTGTATTGAAAATTAATGCACATAAAAGTAACGAAGCCTTACCCCTATCAAAAGGAGCTTTTAGAAGGAAGGCATAGCTGGACCTGGGATACCTTCGACCAAAATTCAATCCTTCCTGAGCTGAGATGGCAAATGTAGAAACATAGTATTACGTGGGTCCACTCCTCAAAAAAAATGAAAATCTTAATGAAATTTGCAATTAATTGAAAAAATGCCTAAATAAAAGAAAAAAAAAAGGCCCAATATCATATTGAAGTTTTTTTTTCTTTTATTGTTAACAATAAAAACTAGATAACTTCAATATGTTAAACAAAACTATCATGATTTTAATTAATAAAGAAAATGAGGTCAACAGGCATTTTTCTCTATAGTGACAATTTGTTAAAATGTAATATATTATACAATTGAAAAGTAGAATTGAAGTCCCTTGATCTGATTTGTTAATTTCATATTTATCCAAACTAGAGATTTGTGAATGGAGGGAGGGTCAATTTCTAGGATTGATAATTATTGTTATTATTTTTTTGTAACATGAAAAAGGGAAAAAGAAATAGAAGAAGGGATCTTTTTAACTTGTACTAAACTTTTCCTGAAAAGCCAATTAATGGATGTTAGATAAATTTAAATGGTGGAAACGTTGAAGTGAAAAATAGATTCAGGGATAATTAGTTGAATTCCAGTTCTAACCGGTTACTAATATATAATTCAATTAATCTTAACAATTGATTATTTATTTAGATGACATACATATTGAATTGACGATCTTAAAGATTATGAGTTGGAGAGAATTTATATGAGTAATGTTTTTCTTGAATGAATTAAGGATTGGAGATTAATGATAGATTAAAAATCTTTTAAAAATTGAATCAATATTTTTTAGATTGACTTGTTCATTCGTAGTTGATCGGATTTTAACCCATATTAACTTGGCTCCTGACTTATAATTTCAAGTTGATTTTCAAGTATTGCAGGCATTTTGATTGTGCAGTAATTTCTTCTACAGGCATAAATTTAATTTGCACATTTGGACTATTTATTTTGAGAAGAACAAGATGGAGAGCGGTTCAAAATCAGCTAATTCGAAGTTCCAATTCTTTGACTTTAATGAGGATGAGTTAACTGACAACCGCTATATGGTGGAAAAATATCTGCAAAATGAAACATCTGGGAATTTCTCAAAGGTAATTAATAGATAAATAAGAAGTGTAATTTTGCACTCATTTAAAAAAAAATGAAGGATCACTTATATTTCTTTCGTATATAACATTTAACAGTAATCACCTCATAAATTATTTCATTTTAATATAACTTTCGAATATGTTTTCAGGTAGGATCACCCAGTGGAAGCAGTCCACCTCTAATAAATCCGCCAAACTCGAAATACAACTTTCCAGCCTCTGATCATAACAATGAACTCCTTGAATCTCCTTCGGAAAACAATGGTCAAAACCTGGCTCCATTAGGGACATCACCTGGTGATCCTACATTGAACGAAGAATCACAGTTGCAGAAAACATCAGTATATCTCCATTTACCTTCCTCTTGCTTATTTCTGATTTTTAGAAACATCAATTATATGATCACAATATAGTTCATTTACTTCTGTTTACATGGTTTTGGTTAAAAACTTGAGAAGTAAATAATTTCCGGCACACGATTTTACATTTATTTTTCTTCTTGGTTAATTTGCCTACAACAAAATATCATATTAGTCCTGTATAGAACAAAACTTTTTTTAAAATTGAACAGGAGGGAGTGGAACTTCGACCGCCATCAGCAAGAGATGATCAACCTGAGCCGGATCAAATGAATGACAATTCAATTCCTTCGCATGTTAGTGCTCCCAACTTATCCACCTATTGATGAAAAAAATCATCCTAGCATAAAATTATCATAATTTACCTTAATTTTTCCATTACACTGGAACCATTGTCCTAACCCAAGAAAAAAACAGTCATATCATTTTGTACAAGTACATATATACCAAACACTGTGTTAAATGAGGCAAATATAGGAGATTTTATCTTATAAATGTCAAAATTTTAATTTGTCTTAAAGAAGGAGTGAACCAGAATTTTTAGTAACTTCTTTCACGTGCTCTCAAATTCTCCGTTAATAAACAAACTTAACATCTGACGGTTCTCCTCTCATTTGTTTGTTAACATCATCTTATTTTTTAATAGGAGAAAGTAGATTTGGTACCATCACCTGGCAGTGCTGATGAATCTTTCCTCCACCATGAGAATTCCAACAAGAACCTCATGCAACCAACATATTCAGGGTTTGAAGGCAGTGATCCTTCACTTGGTGATGCCACTGATGCACAACAAACAACATCATCCCCTTTTAGCCCTCTTATAATGGAGGCAACACAGTCATTCCCTTTGGCACTGGTACCTCCAACTCCATGCTAAACAGATATAAACAATTTACATTACATTATATGATTCCTAGTTAATTTATCTCCCCATCCAGATATCACACGCTGTTTCAGAACGCAGCTTCTAACACATGATGAATAATAACACAGTCTCTGTTTCTTATCTTGATCAGGCAGAAAAGATCCCACAAAATGGAAGTTATGGGGCTCAATCATTTTATTTAGAGCATGAAATCAATTCAGTTCAGGCCAATCAGCTCAATGGTCAAACTGGAAATAGCCTTCAAGCTGAGCTTCTACAGTATGTTGATTTCTTTTTAAATGTGTAATGAAATATTGCTCTCTATGAAAAAAATAAGTAATGAGGCATGATGTTTTGCTATTTTTTATTTTTCTCTTACAATATACTTGTGTTTAAACAAAACGTGTTTCTAACATTGATATAGGCCTCAAAGGGCAGAAGCATCCAATCCAGGCAAGACAATATTGTTTGCTGATCAGTTTGAACAAAACTATGGAAACGATCATTTCAATGACAATCAGCAAGCACTTTCGTACACAAATTTGTTCCCTCAAAGCCCAGTGAGTACTAATTGTTTACTTAGTAAAGTCAACATTGATATAGATCTCACTGTAGTGCCATTATATGCATTTTTTGACTGGGTTGAAGTTTATGTGATGAGCAGAGCGGGGTTGGATTTCTGAATGGAGGATCTACACAAACCAACCAGAAAGCACCCACTTGGATCTCTCATAAAGAGAATGAACTTTATAGGCCTCTGGCTCCGTCTTGGTACTGATTCATCCAACATCAATCTTCTTGTTAGGAATAAGAAAATAGAAATGGAGGAATACACACAAGTTTGCATGTTCTTAATAATGTTTCTTTGGATTTCAGGTCACAAGGTAATCAATTCAAAGCAACTAATGATTCTGATCCTCAGTGTTACAACTTCATTCTACCTAGATCGTCGGCACCTTTAAGGTTAGATCTAATCAAGTTAACTACAAACATATGCATAATACACATCAACACATGATATTTAGAACCATATATTGATTGATTTTTCATATTTCTAATCTAGGCCCCAGCAGTCCGATAATCTGCTTCAACTGCTTAATCAAGTCCCCAATATGTCAAATGCATCTGACTCGCTGCACTATCATTCTGAGCTGACTAAGCATTCACTGTTTATGCAGCATATGTATTTGATCTGTCCTCTATCTCTTTTTACTATATCTTGCAAAGTGGAATAAGGAACATAGTGAGAAGCAGCTGGTTTTTTTTTTTAATTATTTTTGTTTCTAATTTTAGGCCTCAGCATTACTCCTATCAGCATGATCAATTCCCAACAGCACCAGGAGCATATAATTCACAAACTTGTAGCAACATGTTGCCTGAATCTTCAATGCCTTTGGGGTATATCTCTTGTCTTTCTTTCTAAAATTGTTGTCAAGGAAGTATGTTTAGGAGAAAAATGACGGATGAATGTGGCGTGGCTCATCTTTTTGTGCCGAATTTAGGACCCAAATACTGCCTCCTCATCATCAAATCAATCCACTTGATGTATCCAATTTACATTATCGAAACTCTGTGCAACACAAAGCCTCTATGCTTTCCAGGTACTTTCCATCCTATAAAGAAGCTGTTTTGTTTGTGAAATTTTCTGTCTTCTTTCTTTTCCCCCAAGTAATAGTGGTGTAAGGTCGCAAAAAGTATGGTTCACAGGCTTATCTCTAACATTTTTTTTGTTAGTGGGGGATTCAGCTTCCAACATTTAAGCGACCATCGACACCATCAACTTAACCCAGCCACAATGAATCAATTTGGTACACAATGTTCCAACTCCATGCAGCAAGAATCTCTGATGCTTTCAGGGTACCTTCTTCCCCCAACAGTAGCTTGTTTTAAGTGTCAAGCTGGTGCTTCTATAGAATGTTGTTCAAATGGCACATGAAGTCCCATTTTGCATGTTTCTAGTTTAATCCTAATCATTCTCTATTTGACTTTTAGTTCCCATGAATTACCACCTCATCACCAAGCAAGTAATCAATTCCCTATGATGCCTAGTTTACCAAAATCAGAGCACCATAATGCTGAGATTCCTGAAAGTGATATTCTGCCTGGGTAATTTTGATTCTCTTTTCTTTTGGTCAGAGACTATCCAACATCCTAAATAATTTCATATTACAGTCACATTTATGTTGTTTACAAGCCTATATTCTTGATTTAACATCTGAATGCTATATGCTCAAGTAAACCAAATTGAAGAAGTACAAATGTAGTGCCTGAGATGATTCGATACCAATTATCCTCTTCATGGTATCCTGTCAACAATTGAATAATTTTTCATTGAGGACTAGATTATCTGATCATGGAGAATTGAAGCAAGTCTCTGTAGTGCCTAATATGAGTCATTCTTCATATGAGAACTCTTAGCTTTGCAAAACTTCCATGCCTTTCTAACACCTGAATTTGCCTTTTCACGGAAAATCAAACCAATACTATTGAAATTGAAAATTCTTTTGATACTTATATAAATGAGTTTAAAATCGAGTCATCTTAAACACTTACAAGTTTTTAGTGTATTCCTCTTTGTTATTTAATTTAGATTTAACTTCACTTATAGGCTACAAACCGTGCAACAACAAGGATTGCTGAATCAAACTGCCAGACCTATTGCTACATATCCTACCTCTGGGACTTTCCTGTCAAGCTTAGTCTTGAACCCATTACATGAGCAAGTAAAAGCCTTTTTCACTAACAATATCTCTCGTAAATAATGTTCTTTTTCCACTCAACAATGAATATCCTACAACCTTGTTGGCAGGAAACTAATGGTACATCAACTCCTCGTCAAATGGAAACATCACTGAGCGGCCACCAGGAGGTATCATCTCGCCAACAGTAAGATACAATACAAATTATAACTTGTTTCTCTATTTTTAAATTTTGTTTTTAAATTGATTTAGCAAGGAATTTCCCGACGACGAGGCCATGTCAGGAGCAGATTTGAATTGGGAGAATCATCATCTTTCAAGCGGTTCAGGGTATTGACTTCTCCAACTACTCTAATTTGGCTTGAAAATTATATATATAATTCTACGTGAAAAATGTTAGTTTCTATTATAATTAAAATGGTTTCAGCTAATCCATTCTGGATTTGATCAATTACAGAGAGAATCCATTATGCCACAAGCATCTAGTGCTGAAGAAGTGAACAGGACTTCTTTAGCTCTACTGAATGAAGCCAGTACTAGTTCCAACATTGCCAGCCTTTTTTGTCCAAGGTTTTTTTACAGATTTCTTTTCTTTATCCTGAAATCCTGAATAAGTTTCCCTTCACTATTGAAATCCTAATCAGGAAATCCTATGATTTTAGGCCAATTAGAAACTCAGTCTATGATCCAATATTTGAGGGGATTGGCCTGCCAATTGATCCCCATTTGAGGCTGTTTGCCAACCATTAACCCCATGGTAATTGCTTTCTTAACCCAACTAAACTGGCCTCAATGTTGTTGCCTAAATATAGAATGGCTAACCTTTCTTATATACTGTCAGTAAATTATGCTAATTCTGCATCCAATATAATCCCTGGAAACAGTGAATTACTCCTGAGGTTCTGACTATTTTGCATTCTATTTTACAGGGATGATGGCATATTGTCGGGTTTGATTAGACGAGGACTGTGGACATCTAGAAGTTTGTTAATTGATGTCAACAGTTACAGAATTCTAGTTTTAATCTTCTGATGAATCTCGGAAAACGAATTGTTATGTTCTGGATGATATTTTCATTTAAAGTGTTAGACTTATTATTTCTTTTAAAACTGAATTCGAATTATCCATGGATTCCAGAAATTTGATTTGGAGTTTTGATTTTTGAACCTGATGTCTAAAACTGGCAATTTAAGTGATATATCCTGGATCTTCCATAGTCCAGAATCCTGGAATCTCCACAACATTATTCAGAGACGAGGATGACAACAAAAATTAAACTGATGGTGTCAGTCTGACCAAAACCTTAAGCGTGACTTGCGTGTAAGCTCTCCCCAAAATCTGCAAGTTCCAGCATGCTGCTTATTAGCAACCAAACAAGAGTTTTAACTGATCAGACTAGCAAAGGGACAGAGTTTGCTACAATATATTTTTTTACAAAGGAAGTCGCAATCTAAGGATAGAGAAAGGAGTTATAGGTACTGAAATTAAATTACAAACATATTAGATATTATGAATCAACTAAATTAAATTATGAACTAATCACAATACTTTCTTAAAAAAGCTACGAATAAGCTATTATTTAATTATGGATGTCATGATTTATTTTTATTAAATTTTAGTATATAACATTAATATTCATATAAAAAATTATTCCTCAAATGTTGGTTTTTAGGAATTAGAAATCATGATCCATTAATTTGATTATTGAACTATTTCTATGTATGCTTAAGCATAAGAATCGAATTAGTCATAATTATTTGCTTTTATATATTATTGCGTGTGATTGAAGTTCAAAGTAAAAAAAAAAATATACAATATCTATCTAACAATGAATTGCATAAATCAAAAAGTATAAAACTAATAAATTTCTCGAACTTAAATTAAATGTTCTTATTACTGCTTTAACCTAAAATCAATTAGGTGAACATTAACATGAAAAGAAATTTATCAAAAATAAATTAACTAAATTAGTTTAAGCATTAGATATAGTAATTATTAATCTATACCATATATATATTACATTAAAAATTATTTATCTTTTTATTATTAAAAGCAAAAATTTTATTTCAAATATTTAAAAATATAGTAACATGGCCCAAAATATAGTAAGTAGAATATCTGTCTATGACCTGAGATACGTTTGCAAATTGGCCTCGCCAATGTTGTTAGAAAATATATATACTAAAAAAAAAGTGTATTTTTATACTAACTAGGGTAAGTGGATTCTTACTCATATATATATATATATATATATATATTTGCGATATTAATTTTGACTGCTTAACTCATTGAAGCAAACTTTCTGTCTCCTTCCTTGGTTAATTCTTCTTCCTCTCCTGTACTCCTCCTTTTTGACGGATATGGCTGATGCTATGATGACTGAAAAGGAAAACTTGAGCAAACCTTCAGTCGTCTCCATTTCTCAACCTCCAACACTTCCAAGCCTGCCACCAAGAAAGAGGTTTAATTTGATTGATACATACAGGTAAAACTTTCTTTTCCATATATGTAAAAAAAATTGGGATTTTTCTTCCCTTCACTTTAATTTTCATATATAGTAATTTCCTTCAATTTTTGTTGAGTTTGTTGATCTAAATCTTCTTAATTTTTGTTGACATGCATGCAGTGACGAAGAGGAAGACGATCGAGATGATCGAGAGGTGAAAAAATCACACTAATTTCTCTCCTGTCCATAAATATTATTGTACTTTCCATTTAAGATATCATTATATTAAGCAATTTATCACCTATCTCATCAACAGTATACGGAAATTATCACGTATCTATCTATTATTAAAGAGAAATGAATTAATATCTATTTTTATCCTTTAAACATTTGATTTAATAATAGATGTATAATATATTTAAAAGTTTATTTTCAAATTATATATATATACACGTTTTTAATTATAAAATATTTTATTAAAAGGAAGAACAGTACTGAATAATTTGACGGTTCTCTACTTATCCTTACAGATAAATTGGTTCATAATTGTACCTTTAATTTCCATAGCTAGTGGTATAACCAGCTTAATTGGCTGTCTCTGACGATGGCTAAGTTTGCATTTCAAGCAAATATTCAGGGTTTGCGGTGGCATCTTCAGGTAATACAACAAAGAATTCAGGCAATGCTGAAGAAACAGAGGTATGGTATAATTTTATTCAATTTTCAGTTATCTAATTAAATCTTTCACCATTTTTTTCTTATTTTCATTTCATTACTTTATTTAAGTAATATATCATCAACTCATAATACATACAATAAAATCATATTTAAGGAAATAACTAGCAAATGGAGAATTAAATTTATAAAACAATGTTGCTTATAAGGCCCTTAGCTAAAGGTATTTTTGTTTGAAGAATTAATTTAATTTTTTTGCTTGATTTTATATTTATATGTCAGATGGAAGCCCTTCGCCGGTGCATAATGGGTGCCTTCAGATGGATTAAGTGAACAGAGCAACAAGGAGCTGAATGTTGTTTTCTTTTACGAATTTGGTGTTTACTATAACATGCAAGTATGTATGTTATAATCAAATAAAATTCTTAATGTGTTGTGCTCTCAATGATGTATCCACAAGTAAATTATATTCTTTTTTTTTTTACCAAAAAAGCTATAAAATTAATAAAATGAGACTCCAAACTAAAATTTTAATTTTTTTCTTTGCCTTTGCGATAAGATCTTTTAATTAAGCAATTATATATTAATTTGAAGGAATGAAGCATTAATAGAACCAAATTTGCATATAATTAGATAATGACAACTTTGTATAGATAAGAGTGAAACCAGAATTAATATCCTGTGAATATATGTCAAGATAAAGAAATTAAATAAAATGAAAAACGCACCAGTACTAGTGCCATGGTAATCCATGGGTACATTTTTCTGAACGCTTGTTTCAAACTATTTTATTAAAATCTAAAACAGGAAATTAATAAAACCCTAAAACAACTAATTCAGACCCCATCAATTAAATTTAAATTTTGAACCAAAATTTATTGACCTGCCTAAAATTAATTAGCCAGGTTTTCATATACCATAAATGTATAATCCAGGGAGTTTCATAATTTATTATGTTCTTGTCTTACTATAATCAGTCGTTAAACCTCAGATTGGTTCAAATACTTGTCCCTATCAGAACCTGTGGAACCCACACAATTTCACCTGAAAAACACCTGGACGAATTAATTTCTTTTCCATATATAAAGCCAAACGTTAGAAATGCAAAACCAGACAAGGAATCTTTAATACCTTTAATTACAGAGTGAGAAACCCAGCGCCAGTTTGGTGCAGTAAAATACAAGAAACTAATGGCACTGTTTACATGCAAAAGATGAGTGCTGTCTTAGAAGGGCAATTTAGTTATTCAAATAAAAGATGAGTGCAGTAACGGATTAGGCCTTAGCTTAGACACAAATTTTCGGATTGTGGTTTAGAAGGGCAATTTAGTCATTCAAATAAATTTCTAAATAATACCTAGCTAAGCTGTATGACTCTAGTGACTAGCAACACATAGATTTTTTAAAAGGAATTTCACTTTTAAGCTGAAATCATACTCCTGCTCATTTATACAGTTGAAGAATTGTAATTGTCATTTATTTTTTACAATTTATACAAATAATTCAAATTTTATAACCCAATCATGATATACTTAAAGCGACAAGAATAAACTTTTTAATATAATAGTGGCTAAAAATTATACTTTTAACCGTTTTAACGGTTAACATATAAAAGATTTTGATGTCGTATTAGGTTACACGATAATTACATAAAAGAAAGTAATAATGTAATGTTTTCAACACCTATAACAACATAACCGAATCAACTAAAAATTTAAATTAACATAATTTAAATTTAAATTATTTATTTCTTACAATTTATACAAATAATTCAAAATTTATAATCCAATCATGATATACTTAAAGCGACAAAAATAAACTTTTTAATATAATAGTGGTTAAAAATTATACTTTTAACCATTTTAACGGTTAACATATAAAAGATTTTGATGTCGTATTATGTTACTATGTTACACAATAATTACATAAAAGAAAGTAATAATGTAATGTTTTCAACACCTATAACAACATAATTGAATCAACTAAAAATTTAAATTAACATAATTTAAATTTAAATTATTTATTTTTTACAATTTATACAAATAATTCAAAATTTATAACCCAATCATGATATACCTAAAGCGACAAAATTTTTTTTTAATATAATAATGGCTAAAAATTATACTTTTAACCGTTTTAACGGTTAACATATAAAAGATTTTGATGTCGTATTATGTTACACAATAATTACATAAAAGAAAGTAATAATGTAATGTTTTCAACACTTATAACAACATAACCGAATCAACTAAAAATTTAAATTAACATAATAAATGATCTTATCACGCGTCATTTATTTCAATTTTCATGTAGATGGTTTATCAAAAATTTTATTATAAGAGAACAAAAAAAGCAAGTATCCAAATAAGATAAATTAAATGAACTATACGATTGATCCTCTCATTTACATTTAAATTTAAGAATTGAGTATAGATAAAGATAGTAATTTTGTATTAAAATTGATCAATATTTTCATGAAATATTAAATATCCTAACTTATTTTTTAATATATATTCAATAGTAATGCTATTTCGAACTGTATGTACCACACGATTATTTATTTTCATCTTTGAGGATCCACCATATAAAATTAATTTGCTGATTTTAGAATATCAAAAACTTAAGATAGCATATTTATTAATTTATTTAGTGTCCAAAATACCCTTTAAGCGGGGGAGAAAGAACTTGTTGAGTGGCCCCAAGCACAAGTGGGAAAATGGTACGGTCCCACGTGAAACTTGCCATGCATAGCAAACATCTGTCAACGCCCAACGTTTCACTTCTCCTATAAAAGCAAGCAGCTCTTCTCCAATCATCCTTCACTCACTACTCAGACAACCCTCTCTTCTACCTAGGTCTATACATTCTCTTTTTATTTATGGTTATGGATAAGCCATCAGCCAATGACGAGGGGAGGTCTCGTCAAGAGCAGCAGCGGCCAAATCATATGCGTAGGCCCTCTGTCTTGCCTGACCTTAACTTGCTCCTTTCCCCATCCCAACATCCTACCGATAGGTATATTATATCCCTCCTTTTGTTTATCCAACAAAACAAGGAATATTGAAAAAGTTGATAATATATATAATATTAGAGTGGTTAATATTTCTTCAATATATTAATTCACATTATGATCTGCCAATTTTTTTTTTTAATTTCATGTAATTCCCTTGTATCTAGGCCCGATGATAATGTTAATTTGATCCTTAGTTATCTTCGCGCTGACTCAGAATCAAGCAGGTAGAACAATATATATATATATATATATATATTCATTCAAATTGTTAAAAAGTTAAAGATGTTTTCATTTTTTTAAACAAAACCTTTTTTTTTTTTTTGTGTACTGGTTTGATAATATAAATACGTGCAGTGATGAAGAATTTGATCAAGATGATGGAGATTATGATGATGTAGATGAAGATGAGGTGGTGATTGATTAATTAATTCATTAATTATCTCTATTTCAAATTAAAAAAAAACTTGAATAAAATTTAATTTAATTATTTTACTCCTGGCTTTGCATGGTACCATACGTGAAACAGGATATAATGAACGAGATTGCCCTGATCTATATTAACTGGGAACTAGCAAATCTGACGAACTGGTTATCTCTCTAGCCTACCAAATATACCAATTATCCTTTTTAATTCCCTTTTTACATTTCATATATGTTTTTTTTTTCCATTATTTTGGATATCTTGATTTACTTCTAATTATATGTTTTCATTTCTTTTTTTGGGTTTCTATTTCTCCCTATAACTGTTCTACCTCGCAAAGTAGGATGGAGGTAATATTTGTGACCAAATATTTTGTTACTTAAGCATGAAGCCAAAAAAAAAGGTTTTAACTCAAAACCCTATTCGTTTTTTTGCAGGAGATTCGATGTGAAATCCTTCTAATTCGTGCAGAGATGCTAATCTTGCAGAAGAAACTCGGGTCAGTCCAACCCTAGCCTAGTGGTTTAGGCCTTGATTTGCATCCACCTAAGCCCAGATACGGTGAGATTGGGGCACTTGGTCCCAGTCCCAATCGCACCGTGGCATCTGTTTGGATACCGAGGGCATGAATAGTGGGAGCATTCTATTGCATAGATGAGCACTAATTATCCTTCATTTAAATCTTTCTATCATTATTAAAAATTAATCCAAAAGCAAGAGATACAAGTTGAAAGAAAACATTAATGACAAGGCCACGAAAACTTTTCTATTCTCTTGGAGAAAATGTAACATTAACAGGCTGGTTGAAAATGTTTTCTAGGTGTCTAAATTAGAGAAAAATTCGAATACTGGATCTGATCTTTCTTCCTTGCTGGCATGAAATTCTATTTAATTGTAATTAACTGATTATGCATATGGGATATGCCTTTATTGAAGCAGATTAAACCCCTAACAGCTCTGGTACTTGATGAGCAGTATGGATGGTGCTAAATCAATGTAGAAGAGGCTTCGACAAGCTTATTCATGTTATGCTGTTGTTCAAGATGGGATAAGGCAAGGGAAGAGATTGTTTCTTTCAGCTTTTTTCTGTTTAAAGTTTCCGTTCATTCAGTGTTTTGAATTCATGGATGAGGGTTTTAGCTTAATTGGCAATCATCCAATATGGGATCCAATTAAGTGTTGACCTTCTCTTTTTAATTTGTTTTCTTTCGGTTGATAGTCTTTTTAGAGACTGCAATTTGCGAATAAAATGTCATTGAAGTTTCCTATAAATGACTGTGGTTCTCTCTTTTATGTTGTTCCTATTCATTGATAATATCTGAATGGCAATGTTCAATCTTTCTATGAAGCCATACTACCATCGACATGATAAAAACAAAACAAAAAAAATAAAAAAAACAAAACCAAAAAGAAAAGAAAAAGTTATATACACAGAAATATACACAAATATGTACATATAACTAAAATTTCCTCACACTTAACTTTTTTAACTTTATAAAAAAATCATCTTATTCTTTTATTTTTTAAAAATATGTTATCACAAAACAATTGTGTATATAACATTGTAAAAAAACCATCGTCTTAAAAGAAATATCTTGTTATATGTAATGTGAATATATAGTTAATGAGAATATATATATATATATATATCATGGGTGAAGTGTTAAGAAATTATGATCACATAAAACCTCAAAAACTAAATCCGAATTTTTAAATTCTTCAATTGGTTTAACTACTAATGCAAGATAAAAACAACATTTTCCAACGAAAATTATCGAAACGATGTTATAATACCGATCGAAACTCCTTTATTAATTGATTGGAAAAGCAAGAAGCAAGGAAATGATGTTTCTCTATACTTTCCTGGTATATTTCTTAATTTTGTTCATACCAGAGAATATTGCCTTAGGGAGGCATTTAGCATTAGACATTTTTGCTCATGGAATTAACTCAAAGGTTTAGGGTACTTCAACTCTTAATTTTCAATGATTTCATCTAATTAAATGTATAGAAATAAATATATGTTTGGCGGTCATATAATATATCCATCATTAGCATGCAACTCCTCGTTTAAGCTTTCGTTATTAGGGAGATAATTCAGGTCTCAGGTTTTGAGTAATTATTTAATGACATCACACATTCCCCAAATTCAATTTGTGTCATAACATTTATATTCGAGGATCTATCGCTAGACATTGAAGTAAGGAGTCGCCACCAATCTTTTTTATTTAGGTGCAATTGGTTACCTAATCGAATCTGTCCTTTTTTAAAGAAAAATTCTAAGTTTGACTTAGGTATCTTTAAAAGGTAGATTCAATGTCTGTGAAATCAGAACTAGGTCCAGGAGTTCGGTTACGAGTGGAAAGGTTATAGCACTCTCACAACGCCTATCGAAAGATGATACCAGCTCAATTTCGTGTTATCCATTAAGCTTTAAAAATTTTACCAAGTATTTAATTATTAAAAATTATCCTTAATTGACTTCAATACTTTTGGTAGAAAATTAAAAAAAAAATTCTTACCTAAAAAATATATAAGAAAACTATTGTTTTTCTTACAGAGGCTCTATCGTCGGATTATTTAAAATTAAAAATTTTTCAAGAAAAGAAAAGGACAAGAAGAAAAATGAATGATGATTCGACTTTTGATATAAATCTATTTTTTGTTTTATGAAAAACTCATGCTTTTATACAAGAAAAATTTATACTTTCAACTTCTCCTTAAAGCATTTTAAGGTTTTAGTTTTCAAAAAAAATTGATACTTTCAACTTTTCCTTAAAAATGCTTTTTTTTGAAAATTTTAATTTCAAGAAAAATTGAAACTTTCAACTTTTTCTTAAAAACGCTTTTTTGAAAATTTTAATTTCAATGAAAATTGACACTATCAACTTTTTCCCAAAAATATTTTTTTTTGAAAATTTTATTTTCAAAGAAAATTGATACTTTCAACTTTTCCTTAAAAATATTTTTTTTGAAAATTTTTATTTTTAAGGGAAATTAATACTTTCAACTTTCCTTCAAATTTTTTTTTTGAAAATTTTATTTTCAAGAAAAATTAATACTTTCAACTTTTCCTTAAAAATGTTTTATTTTTGAAAATTTTATTTTCAAAAAATCATTGAAAAATGAAAGAATGCTTACTTAAATAAATAATTTCAATTTAATAAATAAATAAAAAAACAATAATAATAAATAAATAAATGAAAAAGAAAAAAAAACCATGACGCGGCTCGGCTCAACGACTAAAACGGCTCGGCTCGAGGCACAAAAACTGCTAGAAAGTGCGACTCAGGCAATTTGGCTCGATTGAAGGTTTGGCTGGAATGCGGGTCAGCCAAAAATGGGTTGCACCCAGGTCTAGTTGGATTGAATGGAAACGCGTGGATCCTGGGGTCTCTTAACGGCCAAAATGACGTCATTTTGTGATAGTATAAAAGGTTAATTTTAACTTTTTTCATAAGATTTCCCTTTTTTCTTCCCTCTCTTCTGTCATTTTCTCTCATTCTCTCTCTAGATTCTCTAAGAACATCGATTGAATTTCACGAGATTCTGGAAAAATTAGTTGAAATTTGGGTTTTTCTTCGAAAGTTTGCCAAAAAGTTTAACGGTTTCTGGAGATGTAATGCCAAAAACTGGGGAACTAGTAGAAAATTGGGGAGTTCACTGGAATCTTGTCAAAAAATTTAAACGAGGCCAGAAAATTGATCGGAATATGAAATTTTTCCAAAAACTTTCCAAAAAAAAAGCCAAAAATCCAGAAAATAATCCCAAAAATTCTAGAATTGCCTCTGCTCTTCTAAACACTTATTTTGCTTTTGTTTTCCCTCTATTTGCTTTCTGTATTTTTTTCTACATTCTGTGTCCCTTTCTATATATAATCTGCAAGTTATTTATAGGGTTCAATTAAAAAAGTTTCTGATTGACCCTAATTCCCTCTTTGAATAAGATTACCAGAAAACAAATTGAATACTACTTTAATCCTACCAGCCACAATTCATGGAAAATTTTTTTTTCATTATCTTCTAGAATAAAAATTAAAAATAATAAAAATAAAAATAAAATTCATAACAGATAATTGAAAAAAATAAAAAATAAAAATAAAATGGGCTAATTTGTCCCATTTGGACCAGACCCAATTGATCTGGGCCTGGACCAAATTTGGTGTCTACAGCTGCACCTCTTTGTGCATTTCTTGTGCAACAAGAATTGTGTAAAAACGTAAACACCTTGCATATGATCATCCCAACACATTCATTTTTTTTTTGAAAAAAGTAACAAAGCTCCTCTAAATAGAGGCTAAACAACTTTGGAATAATAAATTGCTCATCTGAATAGAGGTAACCATGACTTTGGAAAATAAATTGCTTTTTTAAACAGAGGCAACATGACTTTTGGAAAGTAAATTGTTCCTCTAAACAGAGGCACCATGACTTTGAAAAATAAATTGCTTCTCTAAACAGAGGCACCATAACTTTGAAAAAAATAAATTGCTCCTTGACAATCATGTCTAAAGGAGTTATAGATAGTGTCTAAAGGAATTTTAAGAGATTATGCTCGAAAGTCTTACAAATTATTCTAATATTGAGGAATATCCTCTTTCAAAGATTAAAATCTTACCTCATAAGCTTCTTCTCAAATGAGAATTTAAAACTCTTTCATCAAAAAGTCTTCACATATATCTTCTTCACATGAGATCTTGGAACATCCCTGTACTAGACCTTTTCAAATGCAATGTATGCTATGCACTAGATATTTAGAAATACAATGCATGCTATGCAAATGCTGGTCAATTAATTCTCATTCAATTGTAGTACTCAAGTTTCTCAAGCTTTTTTCTTGGGCTCCGAACCCTTTAATCTTCAAAAACCAAATCAACGTAGATCTCAATCATCTTTCTCATTTAATTCTCATATTATTTTTGTAAGAAATCTCTTTCCAAATTCAATGTCCTTATCAGGAGCTGAACATTTCACATTTGCCTTTATCACTCTCAACCTTTCCAATGTAATGTGGAAACCTTTCATGCTATTATTCATTTATCAATCATTATTTCAATATCAAAAAGTAAGAATGCATTCACACATTTCTTCCATTGTAAGGTATTAAAGAAAAAGGAATAGGAATGGTTAAGCAATAACTAACAAAAAGAGAAACATAAAGAATGAAGTGGAATGTTTTTTATTAGCAAAAATGTTGGCAAAATTTGGCCAAAAAAGAATTACAAAGATAGGTATGAGGAAACAATGCCCAAAAATAAACAATCAGACAATCATGATAACACATCTTGAAGCCTTTTTGAAAAACTTAACCACCCGATGCACTTAACAACTTAGAGCCCCTCAGAATATGCTAGCCTTAATGCCAATGAATTTTTAGATTTGATGCTGTATTCTCCTTATCTAAGCTGCCTTCTCAGGTTTTCAACTTAAATAAACTCCTTTAAACTCAAATCGTCCTCTTTGAATTTTTGCCTTGAGTCTTCTTTTTTTATTCTTTTTTTTTCAAGCATAGTACTTTTTCACAACATTAGAATTTATAGGATGAGGTAGATCATCTCCATCCATTTTAGCTAATATTAATGCTTCATCTAAGAAAGTTCGTTTCATGACATTTGACCATTCCTAATTCGGAGTCACTTTTATCTACTATCATGTTGACTCGGAAGAATTTTTTTCAAGACTAACTCTCATTCTCAAAAACAACGAGGTTGAACCTTCTTATCATGAGCCCTCATCATTCTTCTTTGACATAGCTGACTATGACATAGCACTGTCAATCTCTTTTTCTCGATGAGATTCAACTGCTCATAACGGTCTTGAATCCATTCAGCTTTTTCCAATTTAACTTCCTTTAGAACCCTCAAAGATGGGATCTCTACTTTCACTCGCAGTACAGCTTCAATCCTATAAACTAAAGAAAATAAGGTTACTCCAGTAGAGGTATGCACTGATGTTTGATATGCATGCAGTGCAAATGCTAACTTTTTATACCAATCCTTATAGGTCTCGATCATTTTTTCAAAAATTCTTTTTATATTTTTGTTTGTCACCTCAACTGCCTCATTCATTTTCGGATGGTATGGCATCGAATTATGATTCTTGATCTTGTATTGGGTATATATTTCTTACATCATCTTGTTATTCAGATTCTTCGTATTATCAAAAATAATTCTCTCTGAAAGTCTATATCTATAAATGATCTCTCTTTTTATGAACTTATAGATCATCGATTGTATTACATTTTCAAATGATGCTGCCTTCATCCATTTCGTGAAGTAATCTATCATCACGAAAATGAACCTATGCCCATTAAAAGCTTTTAGGGTAATAGGACCAATGACATCCATGCCCCATATAAAAAATGGTTAAGATGATGCCAAAATATGTAAAGTAGATGACGGAGCATGAATCTTATCAGCATAGATCTAGCACTTGTGACATTTTTTAGCATAGTTAATGCAATGACTCTCCATTGTTAACCAATAGTACCATGTTCTCATGATCCGTCTTACCATTATATGTCCATTGGCATATGTCTCACATATCTCATCATGCACCTCTTCGATAATTTTTTTTGCCTCATCCTTATTTACATATGTCAACAATACTTGGTCATGGCTTCTTTTGTAAAGAACATCTCCATCTAAGAAGAAACTTATAGCTAGTCTTCGGATAACCCCTTTATCATTCTCAATTGCTTAGGTAAGGTATTGCTGATTCTTAATATACTATAAGATATCATAATACCAGAGCTTCCCATCCTCTTCTTTTTTTACATTAGAACAGTGAGCCAGCATGTCTTTGACATCTAATATGATGGGCTAAATGTCAGCACTATCATGAATTTGAACCATTGTTGCTAAAGTAGCTAAAGTATCAACAATCAAATTCTCCTACCAAGGCAAATGATCAAATTGAATATCTTCAAACTACTTGATCAACTCTAAGATATACTTATGATATAAAATGAGTTTCGACTCTCTTGTCTCCCATTCTCCTTTCAACTGATATATGACTAGAGCTGAGTCTCTAAACACTTTTAATACTTTAACTTTTCTATATATAGCAGCTTGCAAACCCATGACACATGCCTCATATTCAGCGATATTATTTGTGCAATTGAAATTCAACCTCACTGTTATAGGATAATATTGTTCTTCCAGAGAAATTAAGATTGCCCTAATTTCATGTCCTAAGGCATTGGTAGCTCCATCAAAATATATTTTTCAATGGTTCTCTTCATGTTCTTTCTTTTCTAACTGGAAAACAGTCATCAAATCTTCATCAGGGAATTCCAATCTCATCGACTCATAATCTTTAATAACACGATCCATGAGAAACTCAGCTATGGCACTCTTTTTTATTACTTTCTGGCTTATATATACGATATCATACTTTGAGAGCATTACTTGCCATCTATCAATTCTCCTAGACAAAAAGGGCTTATCGAAGATGTATTTAATTGGATCTAATTTTGCTATAAGTCAAGTGGTATGATAGAGCATATATTGTTTGAGTTTTTTAGCAGTCTAAGCTAATACACAACACATTTTTTTAAAAAAAGAATATTGGAACTCGTATTCTATGAATTTCTTACTCAAATAGTAAATAGCTCTCTTTTTTTTACTAGACTCATCTTGTTGCCCTAACACACATTTCATTGAATTCTCGCATACCGCCAGGTATAAAATTAAATGTCTCTCTAGAACAGGTGGCACCAATACTGAAAGATTTGACAAGTATTACTTAATTTTTTCAAAAGTCATTTGATATTCTTCATTCCATTCTCCAAGGTTATTCTTACGAAGAAGTTTAAATATGGGATCACACTTATAGGTAAACTGAGATATGAACTGAGAAATATAATTCAATCTTTCTAGAAAACCTTAAACTTCTTTTGATGTGCTTAGAGGTGACATATTTTGAATGGCTCGTATTTTATATTGACCTCAATTCTTCTTTCATTGACCACAAAGCTTAGCAACTTCCCTGACCTTGTGTCGAAGGTGCACTTGGCTAGGTTTAGCTTGAGTTAAAATTTTCTCAACCTCTCAAATAACTTTCTAAGGTTGGTGACATGATCTTCACCTTCTTGAGATTTTACAATCATATCATCTACATACATCTCAATCACTTTGTGCATCATATTATGAAAGAGTGTCATAATGGCTCTTTGATATGTTACCCCAGCATTTTTTAAACTAAAAGGCATGACTTTATAGCAAAATGTTCCCTATATGGTCACAAAAGTGGTCTTTTCTATGTCATCTTCGGCCATCTATATTTGATTATACCCTAAGAACCCATCCATAAAAAAGAACATTAAATGCTTGGTCGTATTGTCTACCAGTATGTCAATGTGAGGTAAAAAAAAGTTATCATTCAGGCTAGCCTTATTCAAATCACGATAGTCTACACACATTCGTACATTTCCATCTTTCTTAGGGACTAGTACTATGTTAGCTACCCATTTTGGATACATGGCCACTTGTAAGAAACCTATATGAAACTATTTTTTCACCTCTTCTTTGATCTTCAATAGCATTTTAGGTTTCATTCACCTCAATTTTTGTTGGACTGACTTACATTCAGGCTTCAAAGATAGTTTATGCTCTACTATTTCTGTACTAAGCCTAGACATATCCTGATAAGACCAAGCAAATACATCTATAAATTTTTTAAATAGATTTTCCAATCGTTGCCTGTTTATCGATGAAAGTGACGTGCCAATTTTAACCTCTTTCTTATCCTCCTCATATCTTAAATTCACCAACTCAGTTGTCTCCTGATAAGGCTCAATTGGTTTACTTTTTTGCTTAATCAATCTTATAAGGTCCGAAGGGATAGTATATTTTCAAAATCATCTTCATTATCAAGTGCATCAATGTTAATTGATTTTTCAAAATTAACCCCTTGATCATTATCATGATTATGTTTTTGTTCATTTAAGGACCTGAAATTGAATGAAATGGGATATGTTGGCGAAATGTATGGAAAACAAAAAAAAAACTAAAAAAATGAATTAAAATGCATCATTCCTAATTTTTATTAAAATAATAAACGATAAATTACCCAAACAAGAAAGACCACCCCAAGGTCTTGGGCATAAGCTATTGAGATATTTAATTACATTAAATCGATATCAAGGATAGCAGACATCTTGATAATGCTTCAATTATTTAGCTTATAATTTGGTGGATAAGGACAAACCCGTGTTTCCTTCTCATACCCACTTTCATCTTCAATCACATAGATGGATAATTCAGCAAATGTCTTCTCTATGCTTTGTTTTAAATTTTCCTCTGCATTTGAGTATATGAATCTTCTATGCCTGAAGGTCTTATAGAAGTGTGGGATGATCATTGTCATTTTGTTGGCTTGTCTCTCCTTAATTTCCCAATCTTTTATTTCATAACCAAGACCCAGTCTTTCCTTGTTATTTATTGTCATTGGGGGCTCTCTTATTCCTTGCTAGTTTTTACCCAACCTTACTCCAGAATACCAACCCTTATTGATAACTAGGCACATCACTATCTTTGAAAAAGGTTGGTTTTTAGGTCCTTCACCCATAAAGTTGACTAACTCAAATGACTGATAAGAGCATCCATTGCTTTCTCAGTAGTTTCCACATATGGAGCATTCAATGGCTGAGTTACTAATATGTCTTTTTTTTCAAACATTACTACCAACTGACCTTCTGCATTAAACTTGATCCTTTGGTGCACGGTAGAGGGAACAACACTTACCATGTGAATCAATGACCTTCTTAGCAAGCAACTATAAAATGAAAAGATGTCCATCACCTAAAATTTTATATTGAAAGTACATGGCTCAATTTGTAATAGCATTTCTATATCTTTCAAAACTTCTCGTCTGGTCCCATCAAATGCTCGGACAACCATTTAATTATCATTCATATATGAGTAATCAATAAGTAGCCTTACCAAAGTTTACATAGGCATGATGTTAATAGCAGAACCATTATCGATGAGAACTTTGGCTATAATATGGCTCTTGCATTTGACAGTGATATACAGAGCCTTAGTGCTTCCTATTCATTCTAGAGGAATCTCATTATCATTAAATGAAATATAGTTTGGCATGACTAGGTTTTCAGTTAAGTGATTCACATATTCAACATACACATTATGTGCCACATATGCCTGGTCAGTAATTTTAGTAAGGCATTCTGGTGTGGTTTTGAATTTAATAATAGTGACAATAATGAGATTCGTGCCTACATCTTATTTAACTATTCCACCATAAAGTATTCACTGTGTTTTATCAGTTTTAAAAATTCACAAGCCTATTTTTTTTACATTGACTTTGGACAATCCTCTTCAGGTACCACTTCTGGATTATTTCTTTTTTCACCTTTCTTGGCTTTTTCTTTTTCAGCCCTCTCCAGTATTTTTGAAATGTAGCACCTTTCACTTTAAGTGATGCCCCCTACACCAATTATATTAGCGGCATCAGACTTAGAGATATTTTCTTCTTGCCCCTAGACTATTATATCACAACTATATTTTCATGGCACATTCCTATTGCTCTTATAAAGAAATGAAACAGAGACTTTAAAGGTTACAGGCCTGGGGGTGAATTTGTCTATGGTAAGCTTTGGCTTATCCCTATAGCAAATTGTTAATGGCTTTGAAAATAGTTTTGATGGTGGGTCAGTCATAGACACTTTAGTATTCTTTGAACCCTTCATTTCTTCGTAGAATTCAATTTAATATGAATCCATAAGCTTTTGCACTTTCTGGTGAAACTGTTTATAGGCTTCGATAAAGTGGCCATATGCCCTACTATGATACTTACAAGTTTCACCTGCTACATATGCCTAATGATAAGTATATGGACTTACTGGTTGTATCATATCAACATTTCATAAAGCATCAAATAGTTGGCTAAAAGGTGTCGTAATTTTTGCTACTTTTTTTTTCAAGTGATGCTCTAGTTCCACACTCAGGGCATTCATATGATGATTAGGCAAAAGATTACCACTAACATTTGAAGCAATTACCATTCTAGTATCATAGCTTATCATTCCATCCTTGATCAACCGTTGCACTTTATATTTCAAGACAGTGTAATTTTTAATGGAATGACCAGCGATCCTGTAGTGATAGTCACAATGGGCTGTGGGATCATACCACTTAGGGTAAGGCGGCTTGAGTGACTCTAATTTGCTAGGAGTAATCAAATAATTATTGTAAAACTCACGATATAACTTTGTATAGGTCATGAGAATTGGATCGAATACAAGCTTTTTACGAGTAGTTTGTTACTCCCGTGAACCCTCTATTAGGCTAGTCGGACGGGTCTGAAGTCTTGGGATAGGTTGAATATTAGACTGTATGTAGTATTTTAAGGTCTAAATGAGGGTTGATATGTTTGGGGGTAAGATGACTGTGGGATTGGTTGGTATGGGTAAAAGGAAGCATTATTCACAATAAGATAATATGAAGAATATCCTTGTGGTAGGTAGAGTTGATAATCCCTGAACTATTGTCTATCAAAGCTCACAGCTTGAGCTTCATTCTCCTTTTTATTGAGGCTCTTTTAACTGATACTTCCCCTCCCTCTAACTTGTCATTCTTGATGGCACTCTCAATGATTTTACCAGAGATCACCATGTCGATGAAATTTTTTGTTGCATTCCCTATCATCTTTTTATAATAGAGAGATTTCAGAGTGCTAAAGAACAACACTATAGTTTTTTTTTCAGTTAGAAGAGGTTACACTTGAGAAGCTACATCCTTCCACCTCTGGGCGTATTCCTTAAAAGATTCATTTATCTTTTCTTCTATGTTTTGTAAAGACAAATGATCAGGAGCTAAATCCATGATATATCGATATTGACTGATGAAGTCATGGGCCATATCGCTCTAAGAATGAATGCGAGTTTTATCCAGTAAGACATATCATTTAGCAATAGAACCTGTAAGGTTATCTTGAAAAATATACATTAGTAGTTTTTTATTGTGTGCATGGGCTACCATCTTCCGACAGTACATGGTAATATGAGTCTTTGGGCACTTCGTACCATCATATTTTTTAAATTTTGGTACTTTAAACTTTGAAAGAATAACCATATTTGAGACTAAGCAAAGCCCAACAACATTGACAAAACCATAAAACCCAATTCCTTCTACAACCTGTAACCTTTGTTCAAACATACTAATCTTCGAGTCTTCCTAATATTCCACTTTTACTTTTTCTTTCTATTTTTCTTTCAGTTCATCTAGATCAAAAACTTGAATCGATTCTACTACCTTTTCAGTAAAGACAGGATTCACCTAGCTATGGTAATGCCTTGGGTTAGAGGCTGATGGCATTTTAGAGTATACAGGATATATGAACTGCTATGATGGTATATCCTATATGGATTGGGCTTGTTATGGACCAAAATCGAAAGGATATAAAGGGTCGACCACTTCTTGTGATGGAGGGTCCTGTTGGCTTGTGTTCTCTTCTATCTCTTTTTTTTTGTTTAACTTGTTGAAAGCATCCAAAATCTTACTCAACTCATTCTCAAGCTTTTTCTATGCCTTTTTTTTTTATTTTTCAAGCCAATGTGAGTTTTTTTGCTCTATTTGTCTAGCTTTAACTCTTGTGTTATATCGGTAGGTGAAGTTTTTGTTGGATGGAGCTATCCTTAAACCTTGAATACCATATCTTAGAATTAGCAAGTTTATACGGCTATCTCATGGTTATTTTGTTAAATATAATGAATGAGAATGTAATGAATGAAAATGCATGCATGCGAAGAACATTTGCTCTGAGATAGTGTTCAACCAAAAGATTTCATTTATTTCAAAAAACTTTTGTTTACATAGAATTTATCATTATAGTGTTATAACCATAAAATCGTTTGATCTACTCATACTGGTCCATTGCTTCCTCGATGAAATTCAAGAGGCGCTATCCATGTTCCCCTGTTGGGGCTATCGTGATGGTTTTGGGACCGCCAGACGTAAATGAGTTTTAAAATCAAAATAAATGAGGTGAGTCACCACCAATCTTTGTTAGGGTGTGATTAGCCACCCAAAAGTTTATCTTTTTAATAAAACTATAAAAATGGGTTTAAAGTTTATCAAAAAGATAAATTTTGATCTACGAAAAATCAGGTTGGGTCCGAGAGTCGATTACGTGTGGAAAAATATTAGCACCCCCACAATGCCCATAAATTAGTACCATTTAATTACGCGTTATTTTCAGTATTGGATACAAATGGTTTCAAATTGAAATTTAATACTAATTCCCTTCATTTGGAAAAATAAAATTTTGCTAAAGCTCTTTATTTAGGAATATTAAAAAAAATCATAAAGTTTAAAAATTGTTTTAAAATTCTCCAACATCTAGGTAGAATTTAAAATAACTTTTTTCGGTTAAGATTTAATATGATAATCTTTAAAAATGAAATACAATCTTTATAGAAGATAATTGTTAGTGACTCTCCAACATTTAGGCAGAGTACCAAAAATTATTTTTTTCGGAATGTTATTTTTATTTTATTTTATAATATCACAATTTTTTTTAAATGTATTATTTTTTTTATTATAAAATATTTTATCATCAAATAGTAAATAAGAATTAAAGATAGAATAATGTAAATAATTACCAATGATAACACATAAACGTATGTATGCCAATGAATGTTATGTAGGATGAGATGCAATTTAAAAGTTGGGTTCTTAAGTATAATGAGACCACCACGACTCTCCAACATCTAGGCAGAGCTTAGGTGCCACTGTTTATATTTAAAATCTCAATTTACTATTATATTTTTTATTTATTAATCTTATTATTAATGCGAATTAAGAAATCATGTGAAAAGACTTAACGAAGTAAAATTTCTTAAATACCCCATCATCTAGGCAGTTTTGAGAACAAATTGCTTCAAATGGAATTTTCACACGTGTCCTTAAGATTTTTAGGATGTTTGGAGTAAGGGCTTGAGTAGAGGTTTTAAATATTAAGGTTTCAAGATTTTAAAGGTTCAGATTTTAAGGGTTTGGATTTAAGTTTTGAGGGTTTTAGGGTTTGGTTTTAAGGTATGGAACGTTTAGGGTTTTGATTTAAGGGTTTGGATTTTATGGGGTTTAGATTTAAGAGTTTAAAGGTTTGGGATTTCATATTTTATGGGGTTTTGGATTTTAGGGATTTGGATTTAAGGGATTTTGGATTTTAGGGGTTTTAGAAACCTAGGATTTTAAAAATTAAGAATTAATATTTAAAGTTTCGTTTATAAAAAAATACAAAGATCTCTAAAAATCTTCAACATCTAGATGGATTTTTGAAGCAAGTTCGATTTTAATGATTTTTAAAAATTAATTAAAAATTTCTTATATTTCTTTTTATGAAAATTTATTAATAATAATTCTTCAACATCTAGACGAAATTATTTCTTTAAAAAAATATTTTTTATTCCCTTCAACATCTAGGTAGGAAAAATAATAATAATAGTTATTTTTTTTTAGCATTTTTAATATATATTTTTAATTATTACTTGTTTTCAATTTTATTATTATTAAAACAATTAAACATTTATTCTAATAAATTTAAAAAAATTATCATGCATGAATATATAAAAAAATACTAAAAATAACAAAAATAATAATATAAAAAAATTTAAAAATTAAAAAAAAAATTTTTTACTTGAACTAGACTGGTCAACGTTCTGGTCAACGTTGGTTTGGATCAGTCTGATCAATTTTGTGGTTCAGTCAGCGGTTCGAGTAGTCCAGTGGTTCAGATCGGTTCAACCGGTTCACTGACGGTTCATTTGGACCGATTCAAGGTTGGCTGAAACGGGTTGACAGGTCAGTTTACACGGATCTCGGGTCTGATTCGGGTCCACGCATGGATCCTCCTTGGCTAAAACGATGTCATTTTGGGTTTTTCCCTAAACGACGTCGTTTTGAGTTTTTCTTTCCTATATATAACTAAAGATTTTTTTTTGTTCATTCTTTTCTGTTTCAGAAAAAAAAAAGAGCTCTGGGGCTCTCGTCGTCCGGTCACCGGACCACCGTGCTGGTAGCCACTTGGGTCACCGTCGACGGTCGTTACCGATGGTTTTCGATCATCGAAAAATGTAAAAATTATTTTGGCAGCTCTCTTCAACGCCCTCTTTTCAGATCTGACTTTCTTTTCACCAAAAATAGCCCCGATCGTCGTAGATCGGGGCTTGAGTTTTCTGCCTTCATCTTTTTTTTTTAGACTAAAACTGATATGTTTTTTTATTTTTTCAGGGAGCTAAGCGCTGAGGTTCCTTCCTACAGAAAAGGCTGTTTGTCTTTGTTTTTTTGTTTTTTTGTTTTTGTGTTTCCGTTTGGGTATGGGTTTGGTAAGGGTTGAGGCTCGAATTGGGGTGTTAGTATAAGGACTGAGCTTGTTGAAAAGGGGGCTGGGTAGTGATGAAGGGTAAGCTCTTCGTCTGGTGCTAAAAAGGTGTCCAAAAGAGAGCTTTAAGGGAAGAATCTATGAGGTTTTTAAGGAGCTTCAAAGGGGAGTAGATGATGGTTGTAGGGGTGGCTATAAGGAGTGGCAGGAGGTGGGCTGTAGGGTGGCTGGTCAGGGGCGACAACAGCTCCGTACACCAGCCACCCTACTTTTTTTTCCTATTTTTTTTTTAATAATTAATAATTATTTTTTAAAAATATATATTATTAGTATTATTATTATTATTATTAATTTAATAGTAGACCCGGACAAAATCGATGTCTACAAGGGCTACCACTTGTTTCAATACCTCTGCCTCTTCTACTATTTCTCTTACCTTACATACCCCTTTGTAAATTTGAGTTGTCAAATGCTCAATATACTTCTATCTTCTCAGGTTTTTTCTTTTACCACACCACACTTAGTATGATAACTCTCTATGCTCTCTAACCAATATAGCAATGTAGTCTTCTTATTTATTCAACCTTTGTCTCAACCTGCTTAGGTAATTGTTCAACATGTTATTTTTTATCTGTACCTAGGTACTTTCTTCTTCTAATTCAGTATATTCTTGCTTCAATCATTCATTTTCATTCGTCAGTTCAGTGATTGTTATCTATTTGGATTTAACCTTTACACACAACCTCTTATGTTCATAGTGTAGCTCCGCTAGGTCTTTGACAGTTGTATCACGCTCTCTAGCAATCTTGTAAATTTTGACTTCATATCTTTAAGCTCTATCCTTCCATTGATCTCTCTATTCTCGAAGCTTTTGAATCTTCTACCTTAGCCTATCTTTTTCGATCTCAAATTTTTTCTTCACAAATTCAAATTCTGATGGTGTTTCTTTAAGCATTTCTCCTGATGGTTATAAAAACCTTCATGAGTGAATACTAGTTCTTATCCTCATCTTGCTCTTCAAACCAAGTACCCATAAGTGACCTTATCAGTAAACGATCCAGGACTCACCTTACGGAGGTTCTTCTATGCTTTAATCACACCATTCATCCTCTAAAATGCTTTTGACTCATTATAAGAAAAATCTAACTAATGAAGCTTATGTGTCATAGGAACGCACTATTCTGTCCCAAACTATCTTCTCACTAAAAGTGACGTATAACTTATTGCTCCCCATAAATCCAGAAGTGGGACCACAGTTTATCTCTACACTGATATAGCATAGGCTCATAATTCATCCACAGGGCCTACCATTTCACCTCGATGCTTGTCAGCTTTGTTAAGGATACTATCCATTCTTTTTTAGACTTTTGTTCTGGCCACTCACTTTCATAGAAATCTTTGATAAGAGCTCGATTGCAAAAATAAAGCTTTGAGAAAGCACCTATTTTGCACTCGAAGTGGCTTTTCATCTATAGATACAATAGTTGTATACAGCTTGTGAAACTCCTTCCATTCTGGCGACAATAACTTAATGATCTGATGGTCTCTGTTAATATCAATGTTGAAAGGTTGCAACCATTAATCACACTTTTGAAGAAGTCAATCACTGCTATTTCAATATAACCTAAAACCTTCAAAAAAAATCACCATTCCGTATATGGCTAAGGCAAACATATCTAACCCCCGTTCCTCATCAACATGTTGTACTAGGAAATTATGAAAGAATTTTCAAGGTAGGCAAACCTGCTCATGTTTCTTCTTTGCATGAGAATCCATAATCTCTTTGTCTATCCCCATAAGATGGGCTAAATTCTTACGAAATCTTGATTTGTGTTTTTTGACATATATCTTGTCAGGAGCCTTGAGGTGCAGACTGATCAAAGTTGAATATTCTTCAATGGTTGGTGTCATATCAACTTCATTGAAGATGAAACACTTGTATGCAAGATTTCAGAATTACACTACAGCTCTAATTAGTTGATTCTTAACATTCACTATAATGAGGTATGCTATATGTCCATGTTTCTGGCAAAACTACTCTTGTTTTAATGGACTCATCTTCTTCCATATATCAAGTAAATCCTTTAAATTATTTTGTTTGAGGAAGATGGATGTTTTTTGAGTTATAGTGGAAGCATAATCAATTGGTAAATAAACCCCATCCTTTTGTTGAATCCTTTCTGACTGGACCTTTACTTTGTTAGGTGATTCACAAGAAGCTAATACAGACGAAGAGTAAACTGGTCGTTTTGTGGAGTCCATGAAAAACTCTTTGTTGAAGACCATTTTTCAAGCAAATATTCTTTATGCAACTTTATGATATAAGCATGAATTAATGCAAAAATGAATAAGAGAAGAGGTTAGTACACCAAATAAAAAGAAATAAATAAATAAATAACTAAATAAATAAATTAACACATCACACATAATAAGAGGAATGAATCATATGCTTTTGGTCAATTCTAAAGGGAAAGAGATGGCTCTATCTATAGGTTAAGCGCTTCTAAGGTTCACTATATATGGTTCAAGGTTAAAGTCTAAAGGTTTCCAAATTATTCCTTACATCATTGTCCATCACAACTAGTAAAACACCTCAATCCTCACCTATTATAGGTTGCAAGCGAAAAAGGTTCAATCTGAGTGGGATTATTTCGCTAACAACTACGGAGGTATTAAAACCTCACGAAAGCATATGTACTTTACTCCTTCTTAAAGGGACGAAGCTCGGGTATAGAGCTCATGTTATGCACAGGCATATGAATGATAGAGTTAACAAAGTAAATAAATAGAATGACTGGATAAAAAATTTGTGCAAAAAGTCAATTTTATTAGGCTTTTGAATAACACGAATTTATTTGTTGGCCTGACTCTTAGCTTTCCCCAATGAAATTGCCCAAACTATCATAACGTCTAGGTCCGAAGACCTATTCCTAGACATTGACATAAGGAGTCACCACCAATCTTTTTTATTTAGGTGCAATTGGCCACCTAACCGATTCTGTCCCTTTTTAAAGAAAAATCCTAAGTTTGGCTTATGTATCTTTAAAAGGTAGATTCAATGTCTGTGAAACAAGAACTAGGTCTAGGAGTTCGGTTATGAGTGAGAAAGATTATAACACCCTCATAACACCCATCGAAAGATAATACCAGCTCAATTTCGTGTTATTCATTAAGCCTTAAAAATTTACTAAGTATTTAATTATTGGAAATTATGCTTAATTGATTCCTATACTTTTGATAGAAAATTAAGAAAAATTCCCTCACATCAAGAGTATACAAGAAAACTATTATTTCTTACAGAGGCTCTATCGTCGAATTATTTAATATTAAAAATTTTTCAAGAAAAGAAAAGGACAAGAAAAAAAAGAAATGATGATTCAACTTTTGATATAAATCTCTTTTTTGTTTTATGAAAAACTCATGCTTTTATGCAAGGAAAATTGATACTTTCAACTACTCCTTAAAACATTTTAAGGTTTTATTTTTCAAGAAAAATTGATACTATTAACTTTTCCCCAAAAATATATTTTTTTGAAAATTTTATTTTCAAGAAAAATTGATACTTTCAACTTTTCCTTAAAAATCTATTCTTGAAATCTTTTTTTTTAAGAAAAATTGATACTTTCAACTTTTCCTTAAAAATATTCTTTTGAAAATTTTTATTTTCAAAGGAAATGAATACTTTCAACTTTCCCTTAAAAATATATTTTTTTGAAAATTTATTTTTAAAAAAATTAATATTTTCAACTTTTCCTCAAAAATATTTAAAAAAAAAAATTTATTTTCAAGGAAAATTGATACTTTCAACTTTTCCTTAAAAATATATTTTTTTAAAATTTTATTTTCATAAAATCATTGAAAAATGAAGGAATGCTTAAATATTAATTCTAATTTAATCAATAAATAAACAAGCAATAATAATAATAAATAAATAAATAAATAAGAAAAAAAAACCTTGACGCGACTCAGCTCAACGACTAAAACGGCTCAGCTTAAGGCACAAAAATGGCTTGAAGGCAAGGCTCAGGTGATTCGACTCGGCTGAAAGTTTGGCTGAAACGCAGGTCAGCCAAAAGTGGGTTGCGTCGGGTCGAGTTAGACCGAATAAAAACGCACAGATCTTGGGGTCTCTCAACGGCCAAAACGACATCGTTTTGTGATAGTATAAAAGGCTAATTTCAGCTTCTTTCACAAGATTTCCCCTCTTTCCTCTCTCTTCTCCCTTTTTCTCTCTTTCTCTCTCTAGATTCCCTAAGAATACCATTTGAATTTCACCGGATTATAAAAAAATTGATCGAAATTTAGATTTTTCGTCGGAAGTTCGTTGAAAAGTTTAACAATTTCTAAAGATGTGACGTCGAAAACTGGGGAACTGGTCGAAAACTGGGAGTTCACCAAAATCTCACCATAAAATTTAAATGGCGTCAAAAAATTGATTGGAATCTGGAAAATTTCAAGAAAAAAAGCCAAAAATCCAAAAAATAATCCTAAAAATTTTATAACTGCCTCTACTCTTCTAAACATTTTTTTTGCTTCTGTTTTCCCTCTATTTGTTTTTTGTGTTTTTTTTTCTACGTTCTGTGTCCCTTTCTATATATGATCTACAAGTTATTTATAGGGTTCAATTAGAAGAGTTTCTAATTGACCCTAATTCCTTATTTGAATAGGATTACCAGAAAATAAATTGAATCCCACTTCAATCCTACCAATTACAATTCACGGCAAAATTTCCTTTGTTTTTTTTCATTATCTTCTAGAATAAAAATTAAAAATAATAAAAATAAAAATAAAATTTAGAACAAATAACCGAAAAAAATAAAAAATAAAAATAAAATGAGCTAATTTATCCCATTTGAACCAGACTCAATTGATCCAAACCTGAACCAAATTTGGTGTCTATAATTTGTTTAACGTTCAGGAGCTGCTTTGTCTAGCCATCCCACTAAACTTAATTTCTGCACTCTATTTGGCTTCTCTCTGGACGAAGAGTAATTTCGATTAACTTTCTAGGTACAATATTGAAAGAGAAAAATTAACGAGCCCTCATGCCAAAAATAGGACTCTTGCAGCACTTTACGGGCTAAGGCAGATAAACCTCAAGACTCCAAAAGAAGGGACCTCTCACGAACCAAAATGTTAATTGGTAATTTACAGTTTATAAACTCAATCGTGTATATTAAAATTCGAGGACGATGAGTATACCAAACTTCTCATATTAGTAAGATGTCGAATACTCTTTATTCACATTACAATACCATTGCAGTTGAGTTCTTATTCTCATCTTAAAAACAAACAAGATCTACAATCCAAGTTTTTCTACATAATTGTATGACTAAATGCTGTAAGCACATGAGATAAAGCTTCTGCTTGATTCCTTGGATCATTGTGGTTCACAAACTAGGGTGAGAGGAAGATTTTTTGATAGGTATAGATGGAAAAGGTACAACATATATAAAATATATTTAATCACCTTTCTTTCTTGCCCTGAATCCTAGAACCGCCTGCTGTCACACATGCCAGCAGCCAATCGGCCCAATCCTGATACCTAACCTCATTCATTTACCACATGTTTTTGTACATGTTTGTGTGTGTGCGTGTGTGTATGGACACCTTCGTACTTAGTTGAACAAGAAATTTAAAATGATATTCTTTGAAACTAACATATGGAGCATAGATCTGTTAGACATCTGATAATTGAATATATAGCCTCCGACATGCTGGCAAAAAGCCATTCCGCAATTCAAGTATGAATTCAGAAATACACAAATTGCTTGCTGAATGCATCAAGATCATTTTTCATGATTTACTTTGTATACAGCTATGGACTAGTCCAAAATACAATATCACAACAATCTACAATGAACATGACAATCAAAAGCTGTATTGATCAGAGAGTGCCAAAAAGAATTCATCAAAACAAAAGCCAATAATCAATTGATCCCTGTGGTTTAAGCATTAACAAAGTTATCAAACCAAACAAAGGGAAAAGGAAGAACAAGAAGAAACGACTTAAGATATACTATCAACAATATAACCGAAAACCTAGAACGTGTTTCTCGCCATAGGAACAATTTTTCCTTTTCTTGAAGAAAACAAAGCCAGACATTAAACTTGAAGGGCAGAGCCTTTAAACAGTATGCATGTTCAAATGAACATTACATGGTCTTTATTTGAAACAAACCTTATTATTGAGTGTTATCGAATGCGAAAGGTTCATGTAAGAAAATCTCATGTCCATTCATTTGTACGGTTCTGACTAGAGATTTAAATAACAGTCGTGATCACGTTTTCGATTGCATTGCATTAATAACATTTTTAGATATAACAAAAATCATTGTAGTTATCGCGATCATCACAATAGTGAATTTTTTTTTTAATTTTGCACAATTTGTTATAAAATGTAATAATTATAATTATAAAAACTCTTATTTAATGTTTTTTAAAATAGTTTATGACACTCTATGTTTTTTATTTTCTAAAAAAATTATTTACAATTTTATTTAGACTATAATAAAATATTTATCTTTGGTTTAGCAACAAAATTTTTGCTTGAGCCAAGTTCATATTCAAAATTAATTCTAGACAAATCAAAATATTAATCAAACATAATACATTAAATACCAAGCATCCATATTTAATAAAATTACAAACTTAAAAATATAATAATTTTAAATTTCATCAACTATAGTTATAAATTAATAAGAATTAATCTAATAACCAAAGAATTGACAACAATATAAATACCAAAATAATAAAAAAATTATTAAATTTCAAATACAAAATCATAAATTAATAAATAACAAAATCAAATTATAATATTTAATTTTAATTATTTTTCATCTAACTTATATAAAAAAAATTTATTAAAATTTTTCATCTAAAATCCATATATATATATAATTTTAAAAAATTACAAAATTTTAAATTTAATTTTAATAAAATTAATTACAAAATTAAATAAATAAAAACACACCCATCCACCCCACTCAACACCTGTGCGTCCCCCTTAGTAACAGACAGCCCCCTCTTCCAAAATTTTCCCAAAATTTTGATAACCAAAAAGGCAAAAACCTTTATCCTCAACTCTTCTTAATGTCTTGTTTTACTCCTTATTTTTCTCTCTCTGCATCTGTCACTCTCTCTCGCATACTCTCATCAATGTCATTGCCTACAAAGTATCTCGATCTTATCTCTCTTAGATTATCATAAAGATCAACATTATTTTACATAAATTTTACAAAAAAAAAAAAATAATTTAACTTTTTCTTATCTTCTTTGATTTTGATTATTGATTTAAGAATTGAGATTGATTTGAATTTGAGTAATTTGTGGATTGAGTTAGGGTTATTGTCAATTGAAGTTTTTTTTTTTTTTAATTTAAACCGGTGACTAAGAAAACGAGAATAGCGTCAATAACGGTCTGTTATTGTCGTTATTTTTTGTTACACCATTTTTTAGAGGCCGTTACGTACCATTAAGTGTGATTCAATTTCTCAACCATATTTTCTCTGATAATGATGGTAGGTGGTAGCGTTACCATAATTTCGCGGCTGCTATTCTGCTATATAACCGTTATTTGAAATCTTGGTTCTGATTGCTATATCTTTGACATGTTTCCTAGCTGCCTCAGCTTTTAGAGCTGATGCATCTGCATCCTGTAAATTTTCAAATGAATTATCATTTAAAAAACTGATAATTACATTCAGACAAACAATATAAAAATTAAGGAAATTAAACTTTATTTTATTAAGACTCGGCCCAATAGTGGTAAATTTAAATAATTCATTGCTTAGTTCTAATAGTTTTTAATTATAAGGCATAAATGCGATTTATTGGAAATTGAGTGAAAATTTAATAAGAAAGTGACAACTATGTAGAAACCTAATTGAGATAAATAGTTAGAAAGAAAATTTTTTAGGGTATTTTGGGTAAGGTGAGTTGGAGGATGAGTTAGAAGGTGAGCATTCAGACTTGCAGCAAAGAAAATACGATAAAAAAGCTTCAGAGTTTGATTTCCGAGTCATGCACTAACGCTAAAATTAGCCAGATGTATGAGATTAGGTTTAATGAGGAAAAAGATGAATTGCAAAGAGTATCCAAGAAGCTCAAAGATAAAGATTTCATAATAGTGTATCTGAATCTTCGTTTACCTCCTATATGAGATATAGGGCACTAGCATGACATGAGTATGTGATAGTTAATGAAAAACTCACGTGGAGCTCAAGAAAGGTGTAAGTGGGTTGGAGTAGATTACATTTTAGATAAGTTAAATTATCGTGATGTGATCCGTTGATGAAACGTTGAGGGGTGTTAGGCGAGTTATCTCTACAAAGACGAGGAACTCCAGGTTGGCTTGCAACTGTTGGAAGGCAAACTGTGTGATGGCAAAGAACTTGGTCGTTGATCTTCCTTGATAGTAACGTGATAATCAATAGTGCATTGATTTAGCGAGTACAAGAGTTGACTAAGTAATTAGGCATATGAAAAATCAACGATTAATAAATGAAAAGTAGAGAAAGAAAGACCTTTTGGCGCTTCCAAGCGAGGAATTGGGATTCCGTAATCAATTTGATCGCTTGTTCTCTTGCTTTTCGTTTCCTTATTTTTGCTTTTATTTTTTTTTTCTTTTCTCCCAAACAAAGCCTAGAACTCGTGCTTTAGTTTCTCAAGTATGTTTGTTGCTTGCCTTGGCTTCAAACGACAACATTTTGGAAATTTTACAACTTCTTTTTTTATTTTTTATTTTTCCAATATATAAAAATAATTATACTTTTCATAATATTCTATATTTTTAATGTTCTGACAGATAAATTTAATTCTTTTACCCAAAAAAAAAAAATGCATTCCACGTAAATTGGTTTACGTATTAATTCAATAGGTAAAATATATTATTGGTTATTAAATTATGGTCATGTTTTTAAAATAATTACTTAAGTATTAATTTTTTTAATTTAATCTTGAGTAAATATCTTTTTTGATCACCCAAACATTAATCTCTAATGACGTACTAACATGGTAATATTATATCAATAATCAGGTGCTACGTAGTATTGCCACATCATCTACAACGTCAACTATCAGTAATGCTATGTGATTGGTTTAATGATATAGTAGTGTTACATCGACACATCATTAGAGAATAAATGATAAGAAAAAAGTACTTACTCAAAATTAAGTGATTAAATTAAAAAAATTAATAGTTAAGTTATCATGTTAAAAACATATATATAATTAAGTGACTAGTGGTGTATTTTACCCTTATTCAATTGAGTGACATGGTATATGAATTTGAAAATTATTGAATGAAAGAGCTATTTATCAATGATTGATTTCTTTTTAAATATTGAATAAATTGAATAATTCTTGTCATTAAAGTGATATTATGTTACATTCGTTAAACTTTGAGTTTTTATGTGATATTATATTCAATTTATGTCCATCTATCTATTATCAATTAGTTATGGTAAGATGTTTAATTTGATATTATCTCTTAGCTTTGTTATATTATTCTTGCATCTTATCCATTATTGCTTTTAAATCTATAATGTGATAAGCTTTTGACTTCACTTATTTGTTATAGAGTTTTTTAAAATGATGTTATCTTATTTCTTTTAAATCTCAAAATTATGTAATTTTATATTCATATTGAATCATTTTATTTATTATTAATTAGTTTTAGATTTTATGTTTAACATTTGGGACTATTTTTTTATTTGTTTTAATGCATTTTAAGAAAAATTATTATATAATTTTAATATAAAATGTTTTAATTCAAGTAGTCTCCCAAGCGAATTAATAAAACAATGCATTTGATTTATTCCTTAAGGTTATTTAAGAGTAAAAATTATGCATCAATTCAGTTATTAGAATAATTTTTTGAAAAAATCGGGGCATAGACCTAGATTTGCAAAGCGAATAAAAGCCAAGAAACTCCATCTATATATTATGCAATTTTTAAAAATAAAAAATTGCAAGCATATATATATATATATATATATATATACTAGGGTTGCGAAGCGAATAAAAGCCAAGAAACTCAATCTATATATTATGCAATTTTTAAAAATAAAAAAGTGCAAGCATATATATATATATATATATAAATAATACAACATCTTTCACGTAGATATAACAAAAGCAACTTCTAACTTTCCTTCCCTTGATCAAACCAATACAAATTAAAGTAACCAATTATTAGCATGCACAAAGGCTACATTAAAGCCCATGTGGACAAACTTTATTCAAATTTTTTTAGTGAAGTTCTTGATTAAAAATAATTAATCAAGAACTGATATGGAAAATCGAAACCCGGCTGGCTACATTAGTAGATGATATGAAGCCATTAGCAGTTGCTGGTGCTTGCTAATTTGGAAGCAAGGCATGCATCTACAGCTTCACCAACAGTGAGGAAAATCCACTCTGCTCCAATCTTCTCCACAAATTTTGCTAGCTTTAGCTTGTGGATCACGAGCCACCTTAGATTCACCATTGCCAACTGCAATAATTTGAAGTTGTAGATTATATAATTCAGGAATATACTTATAAAGATCAAAATCAAGGTGCAATAAGCTTACTTTTATGCCTAGTGAAACCAGGTTCTTGTGCAGTTCTTCCAGTGCCCGAATTCCGGAAGTGTCTATGTTCATCACATCTGTCACAGAAGGAGAACCGCTTAAGTCTATAGTTTTTTTTTTGTTGATTTTGAACCTGTAAGATGATTAAACTCACTGGACATGTCGAGGATTAAGATTTGAACACTGTCTTTTGCAGTTTCTTTTGTTTCCTTCTCTTCATTCACGCACCTCACTATTCTGAAACAAGGAATGCAATTTTATATTGTTGACTCAAATTGGAGCCACCTTTCCTTCTCTTTTGAATTGCATTTACACTTACCTTTCTCTGAGAAAATTGGCATTAGCAAAGCAAAGTAGGCCAGAGTTTACACGAAGTGCCATGATGCCTGGAGTTTTAATGGCCATGGGATATTGATCAACCTCACAAAAAATATCTGTTCTTGGAAGTCTTCCAAGTGGTTCAACGGCTGGTCGAATGGAATTCAATAATATTTTCGCAAATGAAATAGTTACCTGCAATTTATGGAAAATTTCCCGATTAGGAACAATTGGTGCCTCTTCCAATTTTACATGCAATTGTAAGAAGGATGAGCTATGTCATTCCTTAACTTTCAAACACGGTGAGTTCTACAGTTAACACAAAATCAATTTGTGCGTTTCTACTTTTCTGTGGAGTTTACTGAACCACTGCATATTAGAAATTTGAGTAAGTTTTCAACAATAATTATACATGAAGTTTGTGGAATTGTTGGTATGGAAAATGAATGCCACATAAAGTGGGTGAAGAGTAGTTGAGTCAAACTTGTAGCTCTAATGAAATTATTGCTATGTAAAATTAAAACTGAGTTTATAGTGTCATACACCAAGATTTTTCTTGTTCTCTTAATAGAAGAGGAGAAACTTAGAGATCTTTACCCAAATTCCCCTCTTTGAACTGCCTTACTTAAACCCGAATAACAGTATTTTCGTTATCATTACTCAATGGATTCTGTTAAACATACATTCAGCACAAAAATAACCTTAATCTAAGGCTTCTAGCAACCGACATTAGAAGTCCACTTACAGTGGAAACATTTATAGAGGTCCTTTATCATAACTGTGTTTCTGCAAATTGTATTAGTACTATTTTTCAGAAAGATCCAATTTATTTGTGTCTTTTATGATTATGACCTCCAATAGCTTACATGCAAGTGTGGATGCAATGCGATCTACTCATTCAAATAGCTGGCAGAAAGTGATTAATTGATGCATGCAGTAGAAAACAGGCCACAAAACTAGGGGGTCCATAAATCTTGGAAAAATTATTTGTTTCCAAAGGGTGTGAGTTTCAGACTTTCTGATTTTATAATTTTGTGGAGGCCGAATTATCAAGCTCAATTATGAGATGGAACCCACAAGTCTCGGGAGTTTTAATTCTTTCAATTCGGGCATTGAATATTTGAAATAACATAGCATGATCAATAGATCATATTCACAAGTTTTCAGCAGGCAACAAATTTATAATATACTTGTGTGATTGCTCCAGGTCAGTTTCTTGGTTAGGTACAAGATTTTTCTAATCAAAAGATAATTATGGGTAAATGCAGGTGATTCTCTAGCTGAAGCCTACCTTTCCTGCTTATCTGCCTGATGATGCAATTGATTATTCATCAATAATGGTAAGATATGCAAGGTCCTATACATTTTTACCAATGTGATGTGAAAATGGGTAGTTGTCTCTGATAATCATTTTGTTGAAGGCATAAAGAAAACGATAAGAAATTACCGCAGCTAGAAGACCAATCTCCACCGATGCGAACAAGACTCCAATGAAGGCGCCGCTGCAAGCTAGGAAGTCTAGTTTGTCAACCTTCCAGATGTAGTAAGCTTCATTAATGTCAATAAGTCCAGGAAGTGCAGACAGAATGATGGAAGCAAGAATGGCCATTGGAGTGTAATACAAGAGCCTGGTAAACAATTCCAATGACAACAAAACTGTAATGGCCATAACTATATTTGACACCACAGTCGCCTGCGCTGAAATTCACAGCAGTCCTAGAAAATGAACCTGCCAATGCATATGAAAAACGATTTTTATTTTATAAAAAGGCAGTGGATCATTATTATTTCATAAGTACATTTGAACAATGGCAATAATTTATCGGCTTCATTAGCTTACCAGTGGCCACATAGCAAGAAGTTAGAGATCCTGCAAGGTTCATGAAACCCATGGCCATCATTTCCTTGTTCCCATCTAAATGGTATCCTTTGATTGAAGCAAATGATCGGCCAACAGCGATGGCTTCCTGATATGAATGTAATTTAAATGGAATTACCTTCAGCAAGCTAACCCCGATTTTATTTTGTCAGAGATGATAATAATAATAATAATAATTTTAAAAAAAAGGGAATGAAAAGTAATTACGCACAGTGAGAGCAACAACAGCAGAAATTAACCCAATTTTGGCTGCTTCTGAAACATGTGGGCTGTTAAACTGTAACTGGTGGAGTGAGCTTGGATTGATGCCTCCTTTTATGTGTTTTACTATCTTCACCCCATGCTTATCTGCCTTGGTAAGATATACTATCAGGGTAGATAATATGACTGATAATAGAGGAGCGATTGCTGGGAACCAGAGGAGTTTTTCGTTTCTTCTTCCCTAAAAACAGACAGGGCTTTTAGACTAACAAATCAAACAGAAATTATTACTATAGGGAAGCAAGAATTTGATTACTAAACCTGGCGGCTAGGAGGAATACAAGGAATGAACAACCTAGGACGAAATTAAGAGGATACCACTGTTCAAGAAAGGCAGAAAGGGTGAGATTAGAATATTAAAAAGTTTTGACAAACAGAAAATGAACATTACGGAAGCAAAAGATTCCAACTTGGAGACGCATCAATTTTAGCAATCATACTCAAATGATGGGTGCAAAGTTGAATTTTTTTTTTATCGCAAACAAAATGAAGGCTTAAGATGGGAATAGGTTCTGTACAACTTACTTCATGTTCAACTGATTTGAAAACCGAGCCCAAGACTGATACCACATCGGTTTTAGTGGTGAAGTGACTCATTCCAAATAGCCCCTTCAGTTGCAAGGCCTATGACAATGGCGGCACTCGCCATGAATCCAACAATTGCAGCATGTGAAAGAAGATCCACCAGGAAGCCCAATCTGTAAATATCAGACAAAAACCTTTTTGTCTGAGAAGAAAATGTGCGTTGATCACAGGAAAATGTAAATTGCACTTCAAAACGATTCACTACCTAAACAATCCAAATATGGCTTGGAAAGTTCCAGCAAAGAATGTCACAGTGAACACTAGCCTTCTGTACCCAATGGGGTCAGCTGCAGGATCCACCGTGTTTGGAATCATTGAAGACAGCAGCATTGAAACCACAGCTACCGGTCCGATAGCTATCTCCCTTGAACTCCCCATTAACGCATAAATAAGAGGTGGGACGACACTAGAGTCTAGATGAAACAAGCCCAAAACAGAAAGTAAAATATCAATAATAAGGAACAATACAGATTTAGCTTCTCTTTTTTCTTCATCAACCATAGAAAGTTTACAGGCTGCTTTACAGGAAAACACAAAATTTTCTTCTGAAACTTCAAGCATAATAAAAAAGCTTAGCTTTCAGAAACTTACACAGGCCATATTGAGGATCAAGCTTCGCTAAATTAGCATATCCAATACTCTGTAAAAAGTACGGTGAGTAAGAAAAAAAAAAGAAACACGTAGAAACATAGGAGACAAATGAGCTATAATCTATACCTGAGAATGCTAAGGCTTGCAAGGGTTAAACCCGCCATTAAATCTTTTTTAAATCTTGAAGCATTGTATGCCCTTCCCCAGCTGAGGATTGGAAATAGACCTTGGAGGAATGACATGGCACATCTCCCTTTGGTCGATGAGAAGTCCTTTCTTCCATGAGTAAAGACACTTCCTCTGACAGCACCAATAAGTTCCTGCCATAAACTAGGAGGCTCGGGTGAATTAATCAACCATTGTGCTCTCTCAGTTCGACCGGAATCCTCCAGGTCTAGCTGCTGCTGCTCCCCAGAGAAGGTCTTATTAGGCAAGGAACTCATAATTATTTGAAGTGTTTGGGTGAACTCACTCGCTGAGCTAGCTATATATCATCCTACCTAGTAATATAACCACCTCCATAATCGGAAACTACTGAAAACGAAGTATAGTTTATGAATATTTTTTAGAGTCTATGACTATTAACATTAGCTGGGCAATATATATAAACACACGAATGACTTAAACTTTCAGGGGTAACACAGCTTACGTGGGATCATACGTCTTTTGAGTTTAGAGAAGAGTCAGATTAAGTTCTAAAACAATCCAATAAAAAGTTTAATAAAAAACCTATAGACAGAGTTCACTGAAAAGATAAATAATATGTTAAAAAAATTGAAAAAGGGTTATTATTTTGCTTTTCATTTATTAAAAAGGAAAATAATTCTTTATTTGTATCAAGATTGAAATTTTCATATTAATTTTAAGAAGCATTTGGATCAAGAAAAAAATTACATAAAATTTTATAAATGAAATCATGAAGTTTTTTATTAAAAATGAATAAATAAAAATTAAAATTGATAGATTAAAAGATCTCATCACATAGATCAAGCATATAAAATTTTTAAAAAAAATTAATGAATTTTTATATATTTATTAAATAAATATTTTTAATTAAAATATTAATAAAATTTTTACCTATTGATCAAATTTAAATTATAAATAATATTTTTAATAATTTTTAACATATTATTAATTTTCATATTAAACTCTGTCAATCTTTCGATTTAAATTTTTTATTAAAATTTTTATTAAATTATCTTTTTTTAAAAAGTTTACAAATTTTACCTAAATAATTTTAGGTAAGTTTTGTCCTTTAGATCAAGTAGTAATTAAGTTAAAACCTTCCTTTCCCCGTCAATAAAAAAATGCGAGTAAATAATTCAAAAATATTTTGTCATTTCCTAGAAATTGGCTTTTAAGTCACAAGTGAATAATTATTATGTGGATATTAATTAATTATGGTTACAAAGAAGCCAAAAATTAATGATGCATAATTGATAAATTAATTATATTAAAATTATTATGATGTGGATTAGATCAATATGACTAGCACCGATCAGAATTTGGTGATATGATAAGTCCTGCAAAAACAGAGTTTGCCCTGTCAAAGAGCATGGAAGTCATTGCATTGATGCATTTATGAAGAACATACAAAAAGTTTTTAATAACATGAAAACTTGAATTTCACAGATAGTTATTCGACAGAGTTAAGAAAAATCCAAACAAGGTTCACACTGTGTCACTGGATGCAGGTATAATCAGTCCATGGTGCAAGAATCATTCTGCATAGAAAATGTAAGGATAATGTAATTGTTATGCACAATTAAATACTCTCTTACCAAAGCACACGAACCCACTTTTCTCGAAACAAAGCATTGTCACTGTCCAAAGCCAAATCCATTTAAATAAATATTATCTATTTAGATATTTAAATTTTTTAAAATATTTATTTATTTAAGTTTTTTTTAAATATAAATTAAACAAAAATTTAATTTAAAATTTACGTTCATTCTTAATTAATAATAAATAAAAATTATTTTTTAAAATTCAAAACTTTCTATAAGCATAAAATTTTATATATTTTACATATGTAAATGGATAACAAATTTAAATACAAATTCAAATATTCATTATTATTCACTAAAACTTAAAAGAATTTAGATATTAAATATTTAGAATATACTATTCGTGTCCACTTTGAATTCATCACGGATGATAAATTTTTATCTAAATCCGTTAATTATTCATTTATAATTATCCGAATCTGATATAAATAGATCAAATAACAATGGATATCTATTTATTTACTATTCATTACCATCCTCAAACGTTAATTATGTATAAATATAGTATTTGTATTAACACAATGATACTGAGCAATAACTTTATTATTATAATAATATATAAATATAAAATGAAATCAATAATTAAAAATAAAATTTTATATATATACTTGAAGCATGACAGAAGACCCTAAACTCCTACTCAATTCGACTACAATTTTAAAAAAGAGCATACATCGATCTAATCTCAAATGAAAAAAAAAAAAAGAAAAAAGAAGGCACATATTGGTTCAAGTAAAATAGAAATCCATGTGATATAAATTATTTTATCATCTCTACATTGATTCTTTTTTTGTTTACAAAATTGATCTAATTTAAAATAAGACAATTTAAAAAATATATAAAGGAAATAATGAAAAAAAGTAAAGGAACACAAATGGAGATGACATGTAAATTTGTTAAATTAAGACATTAAATAATAATTTTATTGATATATAAATATAAAAAGAAATGAATAATAAAACATATTTTTATATATTTAGATGGGACAAAATACTTTAAAGTCATTTTTGAGTTAACCACAATTTTTGAAAAAAATTTGATTCAATCTCAAATTTTTTTTAAAATAATACATCAATTGAATCTAAATAAATCGAAATTCATCAAATACATGTGTTTTATCATATATACGCACATTGACATTTTTCTTCAAAAATTGATTTACTAATATTTTTTGTTGAGAAATGTTTGTAATTAAAAAAAAATTAAAAACAAAAAAGGTGAAAGGCAAAAAAAAAAAAAAAAATTAGGTGCCATGTATACACATTCATTCTTCTATATAAAAAATGGTCTAAATTTAAAAAAAAAAAAAAAAAAGAAGAAGGAAAAAAATAAAAAAGAGAAAAAAAGATGAAAAGTTTTTAAAAAAAATTGAGTTCGCAAGGATATTAACAATAATAAGCTTTTTTCAAAAAATTTATATTATTAATTAAAAAAAAAACTAAACAAATTATAAAAAAAAACCCTAAAAAAAGAAAAAAAAATCAAATTTGGATGTGATGCCTACATATCCACTAATATAATTTTCATTAAAAATGATCAAATTAAAAAAATAAAAAAGATCAAACATATATTTCTAATAATAATATCAAATGGCCCATATTAAAAAAGCCAAAATATAAAAAAATATTAAATATTAAAAAAGGTTAATAGAAAAAAATGAAAAAAAAAATCAAATGGTTTGATATGTTGTAAATTATTGATACAAAGTGGGTTTTACAAAAAAAAATAATATTTATTAACTATGTAAAAATAAAAATGAAAAAGTTAAAAAATGAAAAAAAAAATAAACATGTAGCTTACTTTTCATAGCAAGTAAGTTTCAAAATAAAATTAAAATAGAAAATAAATTTTCTTTGAAAAAAATTAAACAATGAAGAAGTAGAAAAAAGTCAAAAAAATATTTGATATAAGTGAGTCTAAAAAAAATCTTTAAAAGATATATTTTTTATTTTTTAAATTATTAAATATAATAAATAAATAAATAAACTACAAAAGAAAAAAAAAAAAACCAGTGAAAAAAATCAAAGTGTGGGTTCTGCACAAAAAATCGATGTAGATGACCCCACACCTTTTAAAAATTAAAAAAAGGGGTGGGTTTCACTAATTTTAAAAAAAAAAAAAAACCAACATAAAATGTTTAAACATGTGTCCCACAACTTAAAAAAAAAAAAAAAGTAAGTCCCACCAATAAAAACCAAAAAAGGATGTTGGTCGCACATTCTTAAAAAATTTAAAAAAATAGGTGAGATTCACCAAAAAAACTAAAAAAAAATGAAAACCGAAAGGCTACCACGTGCAAATTTGCAACGTTTATATAAATAATTAAAAATGAACCTGCGCGATGCCGCTAGTTCAAATTTTTTATTAATTTAAAAAGAAATCAGATGCAAATAAACATTGCGTTTAGGAAAGCAGGAAATATGTCATAACGAATTTCGTTTGAGAGATTCAATCGTTTATACACAAAAAATTGGAATCATCATCAAAATTTTTTAGTTAAGTATAATTGATTATCTAAAAAAAATTTTTTTTAATAAAATTTGTTATAACATATAAATTTATGAACTTTCGTCAGATATGAATAAAAAAAAATTATTATTAATTATTTTTATTTAGGTATAATTAATTACTTTAAACATATTTTGATTTGTAAAAATTGATGTTAGGTTTAAGAGTCGGTTACTCATGAAAAATATTATTGCACTCCCATAATGCCTATTCAAAAATGGTACCAGTTTGATTTAAATTATCTAAGCATTGATCATTTTTTTGATTTATCAAATAATTTAATATTAAAAATTAATCTTGAAATTGTTTCAATAGTTTGGTAGCAATTTTAGATAATTTTTTTACCTCAAGAATATTCATAGAGATTAGTGTTCCATTTTGAAGAGGCTACATCATCGGATTTATTGATTTATATTATTTAGAAAAAATTGGTAAATCTCTTAATAGTTTGGTAGGACTTATTTTGAAGCAATCCTTCAATAGTTTAGATGATAAAAATTATTTTTTTATTTTTTTATTATATATATATATTGAAAACTGATTTATAAAATTTCTCAATAGTTTAGTGAATTCCATAAAAATTTTCTAATAGTTTGGTAGAATTCTATGAATTTATTTTGTAAAGATTAAAAAAAGATATTTTTTGTTATTTATTGAAATGATTTTTTTTCTAAAAAACTTAAAAAGATTTTTTTTTTTGAAAATTTACTTGAAAAAGATATTTTTTTTGTTTTGTTTGTTTTTTTTTTTTAAACAAAACAATTTTTACGAAAATCTCTCAAAAATAAAGCCAAAAAATTAAAGATTAAAAATAAAATAAGTTAAAAAATATAAAATAAATAAAATCAAAAAATAAAAATAAAATTGAAAAAAAAAACCTTGCAATTGGTCCAGGTCAAAACGTAGGTTAACGAGTCAGCGCATGAATCCTGAGTTGCAAAAACACTGTCATTTTGGCTCTGTATAAAAGGTAATTCCTAACCTTTCTTTTCAGAAAGCCAACCCCTTTCTCTTTAGACAGAGAAGCTCTGATTTTTATTTAGAAAACTTTGTTGGAGATTCAATCAAAATTTGAAAATTTCATCGATTTTTAGGAAGGTCACCAAAAAATTTAATCGAAAACTGAAAAACCTATCGGTTTCTGAAAATCTGATCAAAAATTGATCGAAAAATTCAACCGATCATTGAAAATTTCATTAAAAACTTCATGTTCTTCCCAAAAATTCATATTTTTCCAGAAAAATCCCAAACTTTTCATAAATTTGCCCATATTTCTTCAAAAACGCTCTAGAATCTACATCCAAATCCTAGAAACATAAATCTAACCCAAAATCTTTCAAACGAAACCAAAATAAAAAATCCAAATCCCAAACACTTCTATTCTGCCCAAAAAATTTTAGAACATCCATTCTTCAAAAATCAACCTTTTCTTCTTAAAATCCACCCTTTTTGTGTTTTGTAATGATCCATCCAATTTATAGGTCCTCTTATGATAAATTTTAGGAAATTGACAGAATCAATTCAGGCTTGAATCTTAGGATTTGATTCTGTCCGAACCTCAAAATATGTCTAAGTTCATTTTTTATTGAAAAATTCCTTGATTTAAGCTCTGATTGACCTTTTAACCGGATTCAATTCTCAATTTCAATTATTGCAGTTAAGAAAAAAGGAAAGAAAAAATAATAATAATAATGATAAAATAATAATAATAATAAACTATATACAATATCATATTAATAATAGTAATAATAATAATATATAATATAACAATAATATAACAATAATACTATAATATATTATCATATAATATACTATGTTAGTATACTATAATAATATTATAAAAATAACCCTAAGAATAATGCTATTGACCCTGGACACATATGTGTGTCTACAAAATCTTTAAATTAATTTGAGTTCAAAATTTTAATTATATATATGAAAATATTATCACTTTTATAGCATTTATTCAAAAAAACAATATCAATTAACAATATATTATCCTCTTAATTTTATTAAAATAATTTTAATTTTAAATTTTTATTAATTTTATTATTTAAATATTTAAATTTTTCTTAAGTTTTTTTTTTATATTTTTCGATATAAGCTTATATTTGTTCCTCTTTATAATTTTAAATTTTCCTTTTCTATATTTTAGATTTCATTCTTGCTTTTTTTTTTTTTTTTCATTTTTCATCGTAGAAGTCATTGTAATCATAGTAAAAATCATAGTGTTCCATACTAATGATTAAACAACCACATTTGATAAAAATTTAATAATGATAAATACATAGTGATTAAATCACCACATTCGATAAGAATTTAATGGTCTTATGTGACAGTAATCTTAAATTACAAAAGTGATTAGTATTGTCTTAAAAAATTATTTGATTTTCATATAAAAAATTAGAAACTTTAATCATTAAGACCTCATTTAACATTACTGTTGAAAATAAGTTTTGCATTCAAAAACTGCTTTTGATCTAGACCTATTGCTAAACAACAACCAAAATTTTGGCTTTTTAGTTTAAAAGTTTGGTATTCGAACCTAAACCAAAACATTTCTCAAGAGGTGCTTTTGTAATGAAAAAGTACATTTGAGATAAAAAAAAATCACTTTATTTTCCCTATATTTTTAATATTTTATTATTTTATACATATCTTTTTAAACATTTCATTTGCTCACAACATTTTTCATAATAATATCAAACACTTAAAATTTTATTTCTAAGCACACTTTTTCAGTCACATTCTTTTAAAACACTTTTTTCAACTTAAAAAATGATATGTAAATTTAATTATAATCAAAATTACTCCTCTAATGTGTGAATTAAAAACTTGATTTTTCTCAAAATTGTAATTATTTTATATTATTAGTTTTTACCTAGCAAACTAATATTCGTTATATTTAAAAATAAATTACATGGTGTTTAATTTTTTTAATATTTTATACATTATATATATTTTTTATAGAAAGATTCAAATTTTTTAATCATTGATTTCAATAGATTTAAAAGGTGAGATTAATTCTTTTTTTTTTTTTTGTTTATCTCTTTTATTCATTAGATTTATTAAAATTAATAGTTAGAAAATGATATAAAATTTTTTAAAATTTTATATTGATATAAGTTGATCCTTTTATTTTTTGTATTTTCAATTTGTTATACTTTATTTTGAATTTATTTTTTTTATATTTCATTTTTTAAATAAAAATAAACAACAATATATCAATAAGACAAAACCTAAATTATTTGCGTTTAGGTTATTTTAGTAATATTAATCAAGTTTGAGGAGAATTCTAGTAGGAAATGTTCATAATTCCTAAAAGAGTTCTCACTTTAGGAACCATTCATTTAGCACCAGAATACATCACCCTTTGGTAACCATATAATTAACAACAGAAAAGAAATTTCTAACCATATGTTTTGCAAGTTGCAAGTATTTAGGAGCCACAACCAACTATACAGCAATGATGACCATAATTACAAGATTGAGACTTGAAAACACCTAACTACAAGAAATATGATATTTAGCAAACAAAAATTTTATGCAATGTTGTAAATAGTTGTGTTGTAAAAAATATTTGCAATAATTTCTATGCACATTTTTATCAAAAAAAAAAAATAATTTAACACTTATTACAATATAAAACTAAAACTTTTATGTTGCAAAAAATATTGTGCAAATGTCTGTAAGGTACTGCGAATAATAATGTTGCAAAAAGTTTTAACAACAATTTTGTTTATATTTTTATTGCAAATTTATAACTTGTTTATATAAAACCATTTATACTTAGAAAAGATATGTTCTGCAATATTTATACAATTTACTTAAAAAATGGTTTGCTAAAGATGAAATTTTTATAGTAATATGCCTAGCATTTGCTTTAAAGATGGATACATATATTAGATTTCTATTATTTTTCTCAAATAAAAAAAAAATAGAAAAGAAAAGAAAAAATCCATCATTCCGGCTGCCATTTCCTTCATCCTAGCTCGGGCGTATGGTTTAGGTGGGGAAAAAACACGTTTTGATGGGTCAGTGCAATAGATTATGCCTGGAAAGCAAAAATTATGGGTCCTCTACCAGATAAACATGTGGCAGCAAAAATCCCCATAAAAATGGTATAACGTCAAAGAAAAAAGAAGAGTGGAAGTTCTTGCGGCCTGCAAACTCATTATTAATGGAACAATATACGTGTGGAGGAGATTCAAAGATTAGCCTTGATCATGGCTTTCTATCACACAGCGCCCTTAATTTGGTTCCAATCACTCAGAAGGGAAAAAAAAATTCATAGACTTCCCCTTCATCCTCTAACTGTTGCCTTCCGTTCTGCTCGACATCATCTAAAACAAAGCACCACCAATGTCAGCCAAGCGTTGAAATTGGACTGCCGACCCACTAACTCCAAGATTCCGAAACAGTTCCATCTCTTTGAAGTTTTGACTGTTAACATCATCATGTATATATTCTATATTATTCTTTAATGTATCCCAAGTGTTTGTTGCCTGAAAAGGCTGTAGCTGAAGTTCCTTTTGCTAGCTAATCATGGCAATTAAGGGTGCCACCGCAGAATGTGCTATAACTCAGTGGTGCTGTCTCCATTATTCGCAAGTCAAACATTATCTTTTTTTCTGTTCATATTTTTAGCGAGAACTTTCACCATTTTGCTCTTATCACTTGGGATGATAGCTAGATTTTCTTTTTTTTCACAAAGTCCTTTAGTTTGCCTCTTGCAATGAACATATCAATTTGATTATGTTAATTCATAGACTACTGTACATATAATATACTAACTATTTAAAAATGCACTGTGTATATTTCCTATTTAAAAAGTATAACTCTAATCTCCTTATAAAAAAAAATTCAATAATTCAAAGATGCCTTTACTTGTTTTGAATGACTGATACCGTTGCTTTTGTGGGAATGTTAACTTATCAAGGTTCCTTGTTATTTATAGAAAGCAACAATTTATTCCTAGGGAAGACTTATCATATATACTTGCAAATAAGATATTCCACTGCAACCCCGTTTTCCCCTCAGCTAATGCCAGCTTCAAGTTGTAATTAAACTCATTATGATTAAGGTGCCATTTTAGTATTAATCTTATGCACTTGGAAGTTGGAACATATTAGTATTAAGGACTATGAGGAATAATTCATGACTATGAGTCATGAGATGTTGGTAATCTACTATATGCAATTTTGAGTTACTTTCTGGATATGTTTAGATTGGAAATAGATTTTCTTACCAATTGTTGTTCTTTATTCTCCGTTTTTGTTTTGTCTGTCCGAATCTTATAACTATGATGATGCACTTGTATATCAATTCTTTTTCTAAACCAAAAAAATCCCACGTTCTCCCCCCCTCCCCCCTTCTCTATGTATAACATATATAAAGATCGATGAGCCTTATATATATATATCTTAATGTTTTAGAGTTAATTGGGCCATAAATGCCTACAATTAAACTATTCTTACAATTTGCCCCGTTTTCCTTTAAATATACACTCTGAAACCATTCAGCATGCTCCTTGGAGGAGGATGGAACAGCTCTAGTCCTATATTATCCTTGTAGACACCTAATTGGGTTCAGACCCAGATTAATTGGGCTTGACCCAAAAGGGTAAGCCCAATTCAATTTTTATCTGGTATTATTTTTATTATTATTTTTTTGTATTTTATGTATTTTATTATTTATTATTATTATTATTGTGTATTAATATATATATTTATTTATTTATTTCTGTTAATATTTATATGTATTTTATTTATATAGTTATATTTGTTATTATTATGTTATCATTATCATTTTTTTTCTGGTAAATATTTTTGGATTTATCTTATTTTATATTTTAATTATCTGTTAATTTTATTTTATTCATCCATCTGATTTTGTTTGATTATCTGATAGTATTATTTTTTTTTTTCTTTCTTTTTTGATGGCTAAGATTAAATGTTGAAGAATCCTACTAGAAGTGGGGATTCAATCAAAAGAGTCCAATTGGATTCAAAGATTGAATCCCCGTCCAAGGAGGAATTGGGATTGATCAGGAACTCCTGATCAACCCCTATAAAAGGCACTCTTCTGGAACAGATGAAGAACACACAGAAAACAGAAGCCAGAGCTACTGATTTGAGAGGAAAAGGCCTAGAGAAGAGTATAGAAGGCTAAGAAAAGGGTTAGGAGAGTTTCAGGAATCATTAGAAATTTTTTGGAATTTTTTTGAATTTTTTTTTTCTGGGAATTTCTGGAAAATTCCAGTTTTCGGTTGAATTTTTCGGCGAATCTTGAATTTTTCGGTGAAAATTCCGGCCAACTTGAAGTTTCCGACGACCTGCCCAATTTTCGACGGAGAATCCTAGAAACCGGTGATCGTCCGGCTACTTTCGATCAACTTTTGACGAAATTTTCAGATTCCGATGACTTTTTTCAGAATCCGATGAAATTTCCACCGGAGTTCTTCAGCTTTTAGAGAGAAGACAGAGAAAAAGGGAAAAAGAGAGAGAGAGGGGAGGAGCGTTCTGCCCAAAAACAGAGGGAAGTGCCTTTTATACCCTCTCAAAACGACGTCGTTTTGGCCTTAAGTAACCCAGAGGATCCGCGCGTTTTGCCGAACCCGACCCGATCCGGACGTCGACCCGCTTCCTGACCCGTGCGTGCCATCCCCCGTCGAGTCAAGCCGAGCCGAGCCGAGCTTCCCAAGCAGCTCCCCCGAGCCGTTTCTCTTCCTTGAGCCGAGCCGAGCCGCTCCAGGTTTTTTTTTTAAAAATTTTTTATTTATTTGTTTTATCTTTATTTATTTTTATTTATTAGATTAGATTTATTTAATATTTTTTCTTTATCTTATTTTTATTTTTTTGTTTTACTTTTCTTTAATTTTTTTATTTTTATTTATTTTCACTTTTTTTATTATTCTATTTTCTTTAAAGAAAAATCAAAATTTCCAAAAAAATATTTTTAGGGAAAAGTTGAAAGTATCAATTTTCCTTGAAAATCAAAATTTTCAAAAAAATATTTTTAGGGAAAAGTTGAAAGTATCAATTTTCCTTAAAAATAAAATTTCAAAAAAAAGGATTTTTTGGGAAAAGTTGAAAGTATCAATTTTCCTTGAAAATCAAAATTTCCAAAAAATTATTTTTAAGGAAAAGTTGAAAGTATTAATTTTCCTTAAAAATAAATTTTCAAAAAAGAGATTTTTGAGGAAAAGTTGAAAGTATCAATTTTCCTTAGAAATAAATTTCCAAAAAAATATTTTTAGGGAAAAGTTGAAAGTATCAATTTTCCCTACACAAGAACAATCATTCTTTCCTTCCTTTCTATTTTGATTTTGATTTTGGTTTTTCTTTAATTAATCTGACGACGGAGCCTCTACAAGTGAAATAGTAGTTTTTCTTGCATACTCTTGAGGTGAGGGAATTTTCTCAATTTTCTGCTAAAAGTATTAGAGTCAATTGAGAATAATTTTCAATAATTAATTACTTGGTAAAATTTTAAGGCTCATTGGATAACACAAATTTTAGCTGGTATCATCTTTTGATGGGTGTTGTGAGGGTGTTATAACCTTCCTCACACGTAACCGAACTCTCGAATCCTATTCTGGTTTGTAGACCTGAACCTATTCTTTTAAGGGCCCTTAAACTTAAGTGTTCTCTGAAAGGATAGATTCTTTAGGTGACCAATGGCACCTAGATAAAAAAGATTGGTGGCGACTCCCTAAAAGTCAATGTCTAGCGATAGATACCCGGATCTAGACGTTATGACAGCTTGGCGACTCCACTAGAGACCTTGAGAGTCAGGCCAGCAAATAATTTGTGTTATCCAAAAGCCTAATAAAATTAAACCTTTTTGTATATATGTGTTATTATTCATTCATGTTTATTTACCTTGTTAATTATGTCATTCATATGCATGTGCATAACATGAGCTCTATACCCGAGCTCCGTCCCTCTAGGAGGGAGTAAAGTACCTATTGCTTTCGTGAGGTCTAATGCCTCCGCAGTGGCTAGCGAAATACTCCCACTCAAATTGAACCTTTTCCGCTTGTAGCCTGTAATGGGTGAGGATTAGGGTGCCTTACTAGTCTGTGATGGACAGGGATGTAAGGAGCAATTCGAGGACCTTTAGACTTTGACCTAAAAACCGCATGTAGTGAACCTTAAGAGTGCCTACACCTAAGATAGAGCCCTTTCTACCCAATGATAGATATACCCTGAAATTAGGATACAAAAAGGGTGTTTGTCTAATCATTTTGATTGTTTAACTTTGTGTATTATTTTTATCATATGTAACATTATGCATCAGCATCGCTTTCGTTTCATCCATAGAACTAACTATGTTGTTTGTCTGATTGTATGCATCTGTATTATTTTTATGATCATGTTTTAACATAATCATTTGCATTCATTTCATACTAAATTTCATTTAGAAAAATGTACATTTCATTTGTGTATCAAAGCATCATACATAAGGCACAGCATAACATTTCTAATCATAAGTATGATACTCAAGGTCCCAGGATAGCTTCATCTAGCGAAAACCTTGCTCATCCATACAACACAAGATCCAGAGCAAAGAAAATGGATGAGGAAAGTTCTCATAGATTTGAAAAGCTAGAAAAAGCTCAGGAGAAGATTGAAAGTGAGCTAAGCAAAATTCTGGAGGCTCTCAATAATATGAATAAAGGAAAAGGAGTTAAAGGAAGTACAAGCCAGCAAGAAGTGGCTGATCTTTTGTACCCTCTAAGTTTTGGCCCACCTCAAGCCCAGTCTATCCAAGAGGTCCCACCACAACATTTTGTATATCCAACATATCCTGGAATGCCATCAGCTTTCAACCCAGGGCAGTATAATAGCTATATAAATCTTATCTTCACTGAAAAGGCAGCAGAACCAATTCCTGATCTAGAAAAGAAGGAGAAGGAAAAGATAAGGGTGGAAGCTGAGGAAAGCTCCAAAATTAGCATGCTAGAGCAGAAGCTACGAGCTGTGGAATGATTTAGCTGTTATGGGTCAGTTGATGCTGCTAGGCTCTGCCTAGTTCCTGATGTGGTTATCCCCCATAAGTTCAAAGTATCGAAGTTTAAAAAATATGACAGTACAAAGTGCCCCAAAACCCACATCACCATGTATTGCAGAAAGATGGTAGCTCATGTACATGATGAAAAACTCTTTATGCATGTCTTCCAGGATAGCCTTATCGATTCTGCTACCAGGTGGTATGTTCAGTTGGATAGGACCCACATTCGCTCTTGGAGCGATATGGCTCATGACTTCATTAGTCAATATCGACACATCATCGATTTGGCCCCTGATCGTTTATCTTTACAGAATCTAGAAAAAAAGTCAAACGAGTCTTTTAAAGAGTATGCCCAGAGGTGGAGGGATATTGCTTCTCAAGTACAACCTCTTTTGACTGAGAAAGAAACTACAGTATTATTTGTCAGCACTTTGAAGCCTCCATATTATGAAAAGATGATAGGGAATATAACTAAGAATTTTACCGACATGGTGATCTCTGGAGAAATTATTGAAAGTTCCATAAAAAATGACAAGTTGAAAGGAGGAGAAACCAAGAAGGCATCAGAAAAGAAAGAAACTGAAGCTCAAGCTGTGAGCTTTGATAGACAACAATTCAGGGGTTGTCAACCCTATCCATCCCAAGGTTACTCTGCATACTATCCTACTGTGAATAATACCTCATCCTACCCATACCAGCTAACTCCACAACCATCTTATTCATCCACTTACCGTCTTAACATTCAAGCTCCTGTAAGAACTCAAATTCGCCCTATTAACCTAGCAAGTGGCTCACGAGAACAACGGACTACTCGGGAAAAACCTGTATTTGATCCAATCCCTATGACTTATACAGAGTTATATCGGAAACTCTATAATAGCCACTTGATTGCCCCCAGCCATGTGGAACCACTTAAATCAGCCTATCCAAAGTGGTATGATCCTACAGCCCGTTGTGACTACCATTATGAAATTACTGGCCATTCTACTGAAAATTGTACTGCTTTAAAGCATAAGGTGCAACGGTTGATCAATGATGGAATGGTAAGTTTTGATCAGGGAAAAGCAACAGCACCCAATGTTAGTGTACTGAGCGAAAGTCAAGAACAGAAAGGATCCAGAGATTCACAATGAATTGAAGGGCAAGATGTCAATAGAGATTCTTCACCCGATCATATAGGGGGATAATCTTAAAAAATGGAGATAAGGCTGGTTGAAGGTTTCTTTTGTCATGTTAGGATTTTTTTTTTTTGAGTGATTGTTAGATTTTTTTTTGCAATGTGACTTCACTTGTTATCATTTTAATAAAGGCAAGTCAATGCATTTCATTACATTTTTCTCTTTCACTTGACCATTACTCCATGCTCCGTTACCTTTCATAACTTTACATTCCCATTCTTAAATTTCAGATGATGAATATTTAGACAATGATAACAATAATTTTGAGATTTAATTTTGAGAACCCATCCACATTAATATGAGAAGATGATTTGAGCAAAAAGTAAGCTGTTACTAGAATAGATATGTCTTGAAGATGTGTAATCTTTTATACAGATTCATGAGCTTTGTTCAATAGATGATGTTCAAGAAAGGTATTCACAATTGAGATGAAAAATGGTCATCTTTCTTTTACCACTTGAAAAACCATTTATTGCTACCCCTTGAGCCTATTATGATTTTTTTTTTCAGAAGAACCCCAACCAAGGATCACCCTCTACACTGGAGGGTAATTTCTCAAAAAAAAAAATAAAAAAACCACAAAAGGTCTCAAAGATGAAAAGAGAAAGAAAAACAAAAGAAAAAATAAATGCCACACATGACTTGGGGTAAAGTAATGAGAATCCTTTGTGTGAGGAAAGAAAAAGTAGTGAAACAATGTGGGGTAAAATACCAAGTTATATCAAATGATCCTTTGGTTTTGAATCTTTTTAATACATGTTTTGAGCCTATTATATCCATTTTTTTATGACCCTTCACCTTGGCCTACGTTACAACCTTGAAAAGTCCATTTGGATCAAGTGTGAATACTTAACTTGAATGATCATATGTTGAGCGAAGGTATACTTATGAGGAAGCAATAGATACATTGCTCCAAAGTTTGATGTATGAAAGATATCAACAATGGATGAAAAATAAAAAAAAAATGATAAAAAAAAAGAAAAAAAGAAAGAAAAAAGAAAAAATGAGAAAATGAAAAAATGAGATTCAAATTGAAAACCTAAAAGGTTGATTTTGATAGAAAAAGACCTAGGTCAAATGGCTCACATGAATGGAAGATCAAAGACGTCTGAAGATCCCTCAAAGACTGGGGCAAAGTTCGCCAAGCTCAAGATGACTTCAACAATAAATGGAATGAGTTTTTGAAAAAGAATCTTAGATTAATGTTAAGAATTGTCTGAATATTCATCATTTGGACATACCATCCATCCTAATGACATATATCCAATTTATTTCCTTTTCCATTTGTTCTGTACCAAAATAGATCTTCATTGATTATCTTTACCATAGTTCACCTTCTATTCTCTTATTGTTACACATTTAGAATGAATTGAGAAAATGCTTGATCGTATTTTATTTGCCAAGATTTGAAATGATAATGAATGAATGAATATGTGTTTAAAAGAATCTTACATTCATTTGAAAAGAAATCTAAGATGATGAAGAAATGGTAGAAACCTAAAAGAGATTATTTGAAAAGATATATGATCAAATGAAGAATATAATGGGGTAAATCTTGAAAAGTGATGAATTGATCGATATGACTTGCAAGTTATGATTGAATGATGAAGACAATCAGTGGACAGAGTTTGTTTTGGAATGGTTAATGCTGAGACACCCATGAGTAATAACCCAGTGATGGTGGATGAAATTTGTTTTGAAATTTGCTAGTGTTGAGAAATTCATTGAATGATGGTCAAGTGATGATCGATTGATGAAGCTTATTCCAAAGTATTGAGGAACTGGACAAGGAAGAATATGAGTGAAAAAGATAATTGAGAGCTACACTGGTTCGGTCTTAGAAGAGCAGTGTAATTAGATCTCCGAAGAATCAAAGGGCTTGATGCCCAAGGAAAGCTTGAGAAACTTGAGTACCATACATTGAACAAGAATTAATTGGCCAACATTTGCATAGCATGCATTGAAATTCATTTGCATTTGCATAGCATACACTACTTTCAGAAAAGTATAGTGTATAAATCCAAGAAGCAGGGGTGTTCCAAGATCCCACATAGAGAAGATAGATGTGAAGACACTTTCAAAATTGAGAAAGAAAAAGCTTGTCATGTAGGTTCCTAATCCTTGAAATAGGATGTCTTTTGGTATCAGGGTTGATTTATAAGACCTTTGGGCATAATCCCCTGAAATTCCTTCAAACACAACTTTCAACTCCTTTGGACATGATTGTCAAGGAGTAATTTACTTTTTCAAAGTCGTGGTGCCTCTGTTTAGAGGAGCAATTTACGTTTTCAAAGTCGTGGTGCCTCTGTTTAGAGGAGCAATTTACTTTTCCAAAGTCGTGGTGCCTCTGTTTAGAGGAGCAATTTATGATTCTCAAAGTCGTTAAGCCTCTGTTTAGAGGAGCTTTGGTAAAAAAAAAAACAAAAAAAAAACAAAATACAAAAAAAAGAAACAAAAAACACAAAAAACACAAAAAAACAAAAAAAAAATGACAATGTTGAGTTGAGTCTTGATTGGGTGTCTACGTCTTTGCGTAATTTCTGTTTCACAGAAAATGTGCAAAGAGGGGCAGCTGTAGACACCCAATTAGGTCCAAACCCAGATCAATTGGGCTTGGCCCAAAAGGGTAAGCCCAATTCAATTTCTATCTGGTATTATTTTTATTATTTTTTTTCTTTTGTATTTTATGTATTTTATTTATTATTATTATTATTATTGTGTATTAATATATATTTATTTATTTTTTTCTGTTAATATTTATATGTATTTTATTTATATAGTTATATTTGTTATTATTATGTTATCATTATCATTTTTTTTTCTGGTAAATATTTTTGGATTTATCTTATTTTATATTTTAATTATCTGTTAATTTTATTTTATTCATCCATCTGATTTTGTTTGATTATCTGATAGTATTATTTTTTTTTCTTTCTTTTTTGATGGCTAAGATTAAATGTTGAAGAATCCTACTAGAAGTGGGGATTCAATCAAAAGAGTCCAATTGGATTCAAAGATTGAATCTTCGTCCAAGGAGGAATTGAGATTGATCAGGAACTTCTGATCAACCCCTATAAAAGGCACCCTCCTGGAATAGATAAAGAACACACAGAAAACAGAAGCCAGAGCTACTGATTTGAGAGGAAAAGGCGTAGAGAAGAGTATAAAAGGCTAAGAAAAGGGTTAGGAGAGTTCCAAGAATCATCAAAAATTTTTTCAAATTTTTTTTTTTTTGGGAATTTCTGGAAAATTCCAATTTTCGATTAAATTTTTCGACGAATCTTGAATTTTTCGATGAAAATTCCGGCCAACTTGAAGTTTTCGGTGACCTGCCCAGTTTTGACGAAGAATCCCAGAAATCGGTGATCATCCGGCTACTTTCGGCCAACTTCTGATGAAATTTCCAGATTCCGATGACTTTTTCCAGAATCCGATAAAATTTCCACCGGAGTTCTTCAGCTTTTAGAGAGAAGGCAGAGAAAAAGGGAAGAAGAGAGAGAGAGGGGGTGAGCGTTCTGTCGAAAAACAGAGGGAAGTACCTTTTATACCCTTTCAAAATGACGTCGTTTTGGCCTTAAGTAACCCAGAGGATCCGCGCGTTTTGTATAAACCCGACCCGACTCGGACGTCGACCCACTTCCTGACCCGTGCGTGCCACCCCCCTCCGAGCCAAGCCAAGCCGAGCCGAGTTTCCAAGCCGCTCCCCCGAGCCGTTTCTTTTCTTTGAGCCGAGCCAAGTCGAGCCGCGATCCGAGCCGCTCCAGGTTTTTTTTTTTTTTAAATTTTTTATTTATTTGTTTTATCTTTATTTATTTTTATTTATTAGATTAGATTTATTTAATATTTTTTCTTTATCTTATTTTTATTTTTTTTGTTTTACTTTTCTTTAATTTTTTTTATTTTTATTTATTTTCACTTTTTTTATTATTCTATTTTCTTTAAAGAAAAATCAAAATTTCCAAAAAAATATTTTTAGGAAAAAGTTGAAAGTATTAATTTTCCTTAAAAATAAATTAAAAAAAAAGATTTTTGAAGAAAAGTTGAAAGTATCAATTTTCCTTGAAAATCAAAATTTCCAAAAAAATATTTTTAGGGAAAAGTTGAAAGTATCAATTTTCCCTACACAAGAACAATCATTCTTTCCTTCCTTTTTATTTTGATTTTGATTTTGGTTTTTCTTTAATTAATCCGACGACGGAGCCTCTGCAAGTGAAATAGTAGTTTTTCTTGCATACTCTTGAGGTGAGGGAATTTTCTCAATTTTCTGCTAAAAGTATTAGAGTCAATTGAGAATAATTTCTAATAATTAATTACTTGATAAAATTTTAAGGCTCATTGGATAACACAAATTTCAGCTGGTACCATCTTTTGATGGGCGTTGTGAGGGTGCTATAACCTTCCTCACACGTAACCGAACTCCCGAATCCTGTTCTGGTTTGTAGACCTGAACCTATTCTTTTAAGGGCCCTTAAATTTAGGTGTTCCCTAAAAGGACAGATTCTTTAGGTGGCCAATCGCACCTAGATAAAAAAGATTGATGACGACTTCCTAAAAGTCAATGTCTAGCGATAGATCCCCGAATCTAGACGTTACGACAATCCTCTCAACCTATGCTATAAACCCAAATGTAAACGAATAGAAAATTTGTGCCCTAGCAAAAGAAAAACTAATCAGAGCAAAAGATATTGAGAAAATCTTTGAAAGAGCCACTTAATTATATAACAGTTAAATTGATCATAGTAAGGATTCGATGCCAAAATTTAAACTTAGTTTAATTCAAGAAATAGGGTTTACTTACAGGATCAGTTCTAAAATCAGAATAAAAATAGGTGGGAATAGGATAGGAGAATCCAATCCATTTTTTTTTAAATACATGCTTATTTAATATATACATAGATATTTATATATATATAATATATATCTTATACCCATTTTTTTAATCACATGCTAATATAATATATACCCGGAATACAGATATTTAAATTATCTTATAGAATATGAAAACATCTTTACGCTCTGTTTGAGTACTGATTTTATTTTTTATTTATTTTTTGATCTCAATTTAAGATTTAATATTTAGAAAGAAAAAGTAAAAAAAAAAAAAATACTATATATCAATCAAAACCGAATTTTGTTACAACAAAATTACTTTCGATGAAACAAAAGGAGTGTAAGGACTCGTATCACTTATAACAGCTTTCTCGGATTTTTCAAAAAGATGACATTTAAGTTTTTTTTTTTTGTTTTAAGCAATATGTGAGAAAAACCATCTACTTCAGGTCATTCGGTCGTAATGTCAAATCAAGTCGATCATTAACGTATAGATAATGGGTCAAACACCATTTAAAACTGTTCAAAACGAGTGGTCAAAAATAAGTACTAGCCGACCAAACCCAAAACCACAAGGTCAAAAACTAAAATTGAGTCTATCCTAAAATCAAACTGAAACGTGTTTGGTTCGTTAAATTTTAAATTTTAAAAAATAAATAATTTAAAAATTTTTTTTTTTAAAAAAATAGATGATTTTTAAGATTTGTTAATTTTAAAAAATATAAAATTTTTATATTTTATTAGAGAAATTTAAGATTATTTAATAAAATTTTTTATTATATTATACTTGATAACATATAAATAATAAGTAATAAATATAAAAATATAAAAATTATATATTTATTTAACATTTTATAAGATTTTTAATTATATATTATTTATATATTTAACTAAACATTTTCAAAAACATTTTTATTAGGTTTTTCAAAAAATAAGATTTTGACTTTGTTGAAATTCAAGAACTAATAAAAATAATTTTTTTATAATATATTTTCAATACAAATTATGTTTTTAATTTTTAAAATATATAAAATGTAACCTAAACGTTAATAAAAATAATTTTTTGATAATATATTTTTAACAAAGATTATATTTTTAATATTAAAATCGTATTCTAACATCAACCGTACGTGACTTAAAACTTTAATATGGAATAAAATTATATTTTTTTTCTTATAATCATATAATTTTTTTAAAATAAAGTATACTTTTAAGCTACCAAGCGTAATTTATTTATTGATTGCCTACAGCGTCCAAGTCCCCCAACGATCCAAGACCAACACGATCACACTCATAACTTCCTTCACTCGAGAACACCCACCAAATCCACTAGGTACACCACCTTTACATTTAAACCCCACGCTTCCAACGAACATTTGGAACCACGTTCTTCCATATAAAGTTCAATCCGGCAAACAACTGATAACTCCCGTAACCATTCCCCACCTCATCTCTCACGTAGCGGCCATAATCAATTTCTAAATCCCTAAGCCAACCGGTAATTGTAGTGAAAGTAGTGGTAATATCCATTCCAAAAGGATGTGATGGCAGCAAGATTTCGAACACCTATCTCCGGTCTTCTCTAAGACAGTCCAACAAGAAATCTATTTTCAATTCTCATATGAGAAGCCAGATTATTTAGTCTTTTTAGAATTATTTCAAAATAAAAGAAAAATATTTTTTTGAAGAAGTACCCAACAGTTTAGCAACAGCCTCTTTGATAATAAACAACGATTTTGTTCCAAAAATGTAGTTTAAGTTTCAAAGTTTTTCCGAAGATAGTTGTTATTTAATAATATACAACTTTTTTAAAAAAAGAATTAAATATAAAAATGATTCTTAAACTATATAAGTTTTTTTAATTTGATACTTAAAAAAATAAAATTATTAGTTTAGAACTTCAATTTTTATTTTCATTATCACATTGATATCTTGGATTAATGTTATTAATCCAAAATACTGAAGTGATATGAATATTTAATAACATGCTGATATTTATCAAAAAGTTAAGCCAGTGTCATATTATTAATGCCACATCAACATTAAAAAATTTAAATTTTTTTAAAAAATTTAAAAACATTTCTTAAAATTTCTTAAATTTTTTTATAAAATTCTTAACATTTTTTCAAATTTTTTAAAAGATTTTTATTTTTTTAAATGTAAAAAAAAAAAGTCTCAAATTCCTTCCAAAAAATCATAAAAATTTTTTTAAACCTTTCAAAAAAGTTATAAAAATTTCTAAAAAAATTAAAAAATTCAAAATAATTATAAAAATACTAAAAATTTTAATAATTTCTAAAAATTTCTAAAAATATTGCACAAACTAAAAAAATTTTAAATTTTTTAAAAAATTAAAAAATGAAATATTATTAAAAATTATAAAATTATGATAACTAGATAAATTCAAAAATATATGAAAATTTTAACTCAAATTCAAAAAATTCAACAACAATGAAAATTTTAATTAAAATTAAAATTTCTTAAAATTTAAAAAAAAATTACAAAAATTAAAAAACTGAAAATTAAAAAAATCTAAATTTTTTTTGAAAACTTTTAAAATTTAAAAAAAATTAAAAATTTTTAGAAAATCTTAAAATTTTAAAAAAATTTTAAAATTTTTTGAAAAATTAAATAATTGCAAAAATCTAAAACATTAAAATATTTATAAAAAATATGAAAAATTAAATATAAAAAATTTTAAATTTTAGTAAAAATAAAAAATAAAAATCGTTAGATTAAAAAATCAACAATTTTTAGAATTTAAAAAAAATTTTACAATTTTTAAAATATTTTTATATCTTTAAAAACAATTTTAGATTTTTTTATTTTAAATAGTTTTAAGTTTTTGCAAATTTATTTAATTTTAAGCAAATTATATTTTTTTATTAAAATCTTCTTTTTTAGTTTTTTCAAAAATTGTTTGAAATTTTTTTATTTCTTTAAATTTTGAGATTGGTTGAAAATTTAAAAAAAAAAATTTGAGATTTTTTGAACATTTTAAAGTTTCCTTACTTTTTGAAAATTTTTAAGATTTTTAAAAAAATTTTAGAATTATTTAGAACTTTTAGAATTTTTAATTTTTTTTATAATTTAAAAAATAGATTTTTTAAAAAATTAAAAAAAATTTTTTTTTTAATGTTGATATAGCATTAATGATGTGGCATTGACTAGATTTTTAATACATATTATTATCTTATTAGATATTCATACACATTAACAAGTTGACTGACGGTGCCAGTCTTAATACCAAAGTAAATAGTGAAATGAAAGTTGGAGTACCAAACTAAAAATATTATTTTTTTGGTACCAAACTAACAAAAAGTGTATAGTTGATCAAATTGTACACAAATCCCTGTATTTTAATTAAATGATGGAATTAATCCCTCCACCTTAATATATTTAAATTAGATCCTAATATTTCAATTAATTGTTGAATTTAGTTAAATTGTTAATGGTTCAAACTTTTTTCGTTAAAATCAATGATATAGCATTTCAACTTTTTTGACGTGGTATTTTTGCTTACATGATAGTTTACTTACTGGCGTGAAAAGTTTATATGATCAAAGATGATGATGTAAAATTTTTTGACAAAGAATTAATTTTTTGCACTTACTGTCCTTAAATTGTATGGTTTATCTCTATATTTTAATTAAATGATAGAATTAATCATTCTACATTAATGTGTATTCAAATTTGATCCCTATACATCAATTAATTATTAAATTTAATATTTCACCTAAAATAATACATAAAAAACATAAATTATTAATTTGACCGTGATTTTTTTATATTTAGATATTTTTTTGAATATTTGAATAATTAATTGGACTTAATTTGATAAATTGGATTAATTTCAAATTAGATTATAAGCCCAATATAAATTAAATTATATATTTTCTTTATCTTTCTTTTATTTATTTATTTATTTTGATTTTAATTTTTTTATTTTTTGCTAATTTTTATTTTTTGCTAATTTTTATTTTCAATATTTTTGAAATATAAAAAATTAAAAATAGATTAAAAATTTTAAAAATGACAAAAACATAAAAATTAGATGAAGAAACCCATAATCACCAAACCTAACAAACCTAGATACATAATCAACAATAAAAGTAATTGTAAACATCCCATTTTGTTGAAAATTTTTTTTGATATTAAATAGGCTTTAAATTTCATCTCAACATTATGTTCTAAAATCTTTTTTGGATGAATTGGGGTTTCATTGTGAAATTGGATTTTAAGTCCAAAATAAAGACTTAAAAGTATTTTATATTATTATTTATTATGTTCTTTATTTATTAGTATTGTTTAGTTGATGAAAGTTAAGAAGAAAAAGTTAGAAAAAAGCAAAAAAAAAAAATTGAAATTGAAATTGAAAAAACAAGGAAAATATGAAAAGTTTTTGAAAAGATTGATTTAGAAAAAAATTGAGAATTCAACAGTAATCGACAAAGTAACATAATAAAAACAAAAACAACTAACAAAAACAATTAAAACCAATTTTTTTGTTGAGAAATTTTTTTAGAAGTTTCCCGGTTATAATTTTTAAGGCATTATGTTCATTTTTACTTTGAACGATGATACAAAATAATGATGTCAATGATTGATTTATGGGTATTAGGGGGTTTATAAGATAAATGTTTTTCTATAATCGTTGAATTTTTTGATCATTGGATTCTAGAAATCTCATTGAAATATGTGTTTATTGAATAAGACTTGTAGAGAGAAGCAAGACAAAAATGAGGTTGAAAGAGAGCAAAAAAGAGGGAAATTAAAAAAATTTGTTTTATAACAAGTTAAAACGAAGTCATTTTAAAAGACGGGTTTAGTATAACTCATATATTAACCCATGTATTGACTTTGTTATGAATCGATCTATTTGTATTGAAAAGTATTTTATTTTTAGTTTTATTTTATTTATTTTAGATTAAATCTTAAATTTGATAATTACTTTATGTATAAGATCAAATTTGAATACACATTAAGGTGGAAAGACTAATTCTACCATTTAATCAAAGTATTGAGATGAACCGTACAATTTGAAAAAAATTGATATGAAAATGTTGACGTGACAAAAAAATTTTTGTACATCATCATTTTTACCACGAAAATTTGACTCATTAATAAAATCAACGATAACATAAATAAAAATGTCACATCATTAATTTTAATAAAAAAATTTGAACAGCTAATAATTTGATTAAATTCAACAATTAATTGAAGTATTAAAATTTAATTTGAACACATTAAAATGGAAGGATTAATTTCACTATTTAACTAAAGTACATAAATTTATTATACAATTTGACTTGTATAATTTAGGAGCCATTTTACATTTAACTCTTTCTAAAACATTGTCTATATGAAACTTTTTTCAATGTATATTTTCAACATATATTACATTTTTCATCTTAAAAACATAATTTTTTTTTTAAATTATAGCATTTTAAAAAATAATTTTTCAAAATTCTATATTTTCAAATAGACTTCGTTTTTTACTTTAAAAACGTAGTGTATATGAAAACTAAAATTTAAAAAAAATAATTATTTTTATTTACTTTGTAATTTTAAAAAACTAGAAAGCATAAAATAATCTTAAAATGTAATTAAATAAATGTAAATGGAGCAAAAATTTTACTTTCCCTCGAAAATCCAAAAAAAATCTTGGGAAGAGAAAAGTTTTTTATTCCCCCAACTTTCTTCTTTTTTTTTGGGCAATGTTTGGAATTTTAGAAAACTTATGAAATCACATTTTGTAAATCAAACTAAAGAATTAAATAAGTAAGATTCAGGCCAAAAATTTTATTTTTTCCTAAAAGCAAATGCTCCTTAAAAGGAAATCCTAAACACCTTAAACCCTATCTTTAAACCTCTCGAACCATAAATACTAAACCATAAATCTTAAATGAACCCTAAACTCAAACTTTAAACTTTAAAACCTAAACTCTAATTCCTAAACAATAAATAATATAACTTTAAACCCTAAAACTTAAAATATAAAACTTGTATCCAAACCTTAAATTAAAATCCTAAACCAAACCTTAAAAGAAGAAGTGACAAAAGAAATTAAAGAACAGCAAGCAAAACACACACAATAGAGCAAAATTTTTGTGCAAGAAAAGTTTGAAAAAATGTTACTCTGGCTTCCCCAATTCCTTACCGTAAACATAAAATTTTGTTTGAATTAATTGCATTGAGTCTCTAGTTTCATTCGTAATTTTAATATCCGATTTGGGCCATTTGACCATTTCAATTGAATTTTGCACAAATTTAAGTCATTTGGGCCTAGTTAGGTCTGATCACATAAGTCAAAATTCAATTCCAGATTGCATGGGTTATTTGGGTTACAAAACCCAGAATCCAAGATTATTTGGGCTAGAAAACCCAACATCTAAAGTATTTATAGTAAAGACCCAAATTACGATCCACTAACATTTTATTAATTAAATAGTTTTTATTTTTTTTATTTTTTTAAATAAAAATGTAAAAAAACTTAAAAAAGAGATGAGTGGTGCTATACACAGATCCATACCTGCCTCCTACCCATTCCTATGCCAACCACCATGATCAGTTGATTTTTAGCTGCTCACCTCCGGTGCTAACCACGATCATGGAGATTTCAATCCCTGAAATTTAGGGATTTGATCTCCAAATTACTTTATAAATCACCCCTAAACACACAGACATGTGGGAAGAGGGAACTGAAGTCCTAAATTCTACCAAAAAGTTCCCAAGGCTATTGCCGCCATCATTAGTTCACCCATCACCAGCCCGACGCAACCGTTGCACACCCAAAAAAACCCAACCCATTGCCACACTCACAGCCACCATCACTAGGACCTGAAGCACCCACCCAGACCACTATTACCCTCAAACCAAACCCCTATCCATCATAGTAACAACCAAAAAAAAGAAGGCAATAATCGATCACAATGCACAACAACCATAATCCAAAAAAAAGATGAGCGAGAAACTTCCTTTCTCTTAGGTTCGGGTTTATGGTGTTTTAAGGGGATTTGGGAGTTAAAACTGGCGAGGAGTGATAGATGAAACGAAGGGACATAGTAGGAGATTGAAACCATCAGAGCCGCGAAGGTTAGCATTTTTGGGTTGCTTTGGCCATGAATTTCGGTGTAGATCTAGGCTTTGGGGGGTTTAGAACGGTGATTAAGAGGTAAAAGAGAGCTTATGATGAAATTTTGGAGCAAAAAGAAATGAAAATAAATTTTTCAAAAAAATTTGTAAAAAATAGTTCATATGTATCATGATCGTCAATGTGAATCCACAATGATGAGATTTCAATAAGATCAAGCAGTGATTTTCAAAATTTCCTAAACGAGGAAGAATTCTTAAATGTTTTCAAATTATTATAGCATTAAAGAAAATTTCAAAACAAAATATTTTCATTTACTTATTAAAAAAATATAAATTATGATTAAAAAAAAAGAGTTTGAAATAATAAAAGGAAAAAATTTTACTTTCAATAAAATACATTACACTTAAAAAAAAAAAAAAAAAACTACTTCACTCGTATGTATCAATCATAGCGCGATATTGCTTTCAATAAATTAAGATTTATCATGATCCCATTGGTGCAAACTTTCGATATTTTTCTTCCATTGATACCCCTATCTATTTTGGAATCCATCCGATGGGAAACGCACTTGCCTATTGTGCACATTATTTTGTACCAGTGCATAAAAATTTATATTTTAAGAAACTACTTGGCTCCATAAATTAAAAAAAAAAAAATTTGATTGATTTGATTGCAAGAATAGAATACTTAAATAGTAGTAATTAATAGACACCTGCAAAATGAAAGTTACTCTTTGGCTCATTAGCCATTTCAAGATACCACTGATTAACAATAAACAAGCAATTATCCATATATATTTATTTATAATATGAGACAAGTACTATTTATTTGATTTTATGTATTATATTCGTAATTATCGGGGCTTTGAGGCAGCAATCACCAAATTGAATTTTTTATGTAAGTCACTGGTTTTCACTCATTTAATAGTTGTATATATATTTTATGTCAAACTTTGATTAAACTTTATAACAAGAAAACATTATTAAACTTTATAACAAGAAAACATAGACCACATGCCATATATGAAATAATATAAAATGATAATGCAAACAACTACTTATCGTTTGCTATTAGTGTAGTAGGAGAGGATCTCATGTCATCATCTAACTATTTGTGTCGAGCTTTGATATTCTTAGAAAAATAAAAAAGAAAGACGGTTAAACAGAGAGTTTTTTTTTGTGTTTGTATTCTAATACGCAAGTAAGAATAAATGAGGTTAGAAATAGAGTAGTAAGAAGAATTAGGAGTATATCAAACTTGTTTTAATGATGCTTAGTTATTCATATTTATATGTGAGAGATAAGGGATTATTGGAGGACAATAAGGACATGGCTAAGTTAATGTGGTACTGAATATGTTATGTTGACTTAACATGTTAGGTCAACACAAATGTCGAAATTACCCATGGTTGTTTGCTGGAGGCTTCTAATAAGGAAAAATATTACTATATCTTTTTAACCACTAAATGCTCCCAACATTTTATACTTGCTTCAAGTAGTCTAAATATCAAACTGTTGGGTGTGTGGTTGATGCACTTCATGTAGGTCAGATAAGCAAGTGAGGATGATGTGAAATTTGATTCTTTGCAGCCGATATTACTATAAAGGTCAACATTGGAAAACAGTTAGTGTTAAGTCATAGTCCGATCTTATAGGGGTCTGATCTTACGTGTATATCTAGGGTTGAGTACATAGCCTGCTTGAGGGTCGTCGTGGTGTTAATTGTTCAAAGTGATCCGAGATTAGTATTGAAGTTCATCTAGTCAACGTGATACTTTATGCTTTATTTCAAAAGTTTGGATTGGAGTCTCTATTTTAAATTCTAACAACGAACTAGGTGTTAGATCTATCTATGAGAGTTATCCGATTTGATCAATTTGACTTGAGGTTCATCCACTTTGGTCAATTTGATAGCATTAAATGAGAAAAGAGGTAGTTTGAGCAAAAAAAATTTAAAAAGAAAGACGAAAGACGTCTTCCCATCTTTGCTCCAACATTAGCGTAATCTGTGTCATTCATCTGATATGAGAAGTGGCTATATAAATAGCCATTAGGGCTTTTATTTTCCATCTTTTTGTTTTTTTTGCTATCCATCTTATCTAAATTTTTCGACCTCAAAAGCTTTTTGACCTTAGAGTTATTTTTTTTATTGCTTATTTTTTTTTTTGCTTTTTTTGATATGTACTTTTAATTATATCTTCTAATTTTAATTCTAGGGAGGTTAAGAGTTTCAGCGTAGAACCTAAGAGGTCAACTCAAGTAAGACAATGATGACTTAATTTTGTTAGTTATCAGAAGTCGTGATTGTTAGAAGATGGCCTTCTGGTTCAACCCAATGTCTAAAGAAAGGCAGCAACAAAATGATGACAATGCTCGGGTAAGAGAAGAATGAGTTATGAGCACATAAAAACTGTGCACTCAAATAGATTTTGACCATTAGAATTCACCTTTTTTCCTATCTCTCAAGTCGGTTCATCTTCTATGACTAACCTTTTTTCATTTTCAACTATTCCCTCTTTTGGGGTCTAATTTCATCAATTTTCTTCTTCTTCTACTCTTCCACTTATAGATGCTCATATTATCATTTTTATTATTTCTCGATCAGTTCTTGTTGAGATTACTTCTTCTCCTGAAAGGTCTCCACCTTGTCATTTTTTTCTCGAAGTCATATTACTCTCAACTATGATTCAATCTCAGAATCTTACTCTTGCTCATCGTTGGAGTTTTTTGGCTCAAGAGTCAGAGTCTTCTGTTGGTGAAGATTCTGACAATGAGGAAGTTTTCGAGGAGGAACAAGGGAAATGGAATACCTTGACTGGGGAAAGTGAAGGCAATGAAGGAAATCTTGTGAAGTAGGATGAGTTGGTCGATGTTCCTGTATATACTTCTTATAATCTCAGTATAATCTCTAAAGATATGATGAAAGAACTAAAGGGTAGGGCTAATCTTAAAATTATCCTAACATATGTTTAGCTCATCACGTCCACTATCTGGAGATGACTTTTTTTTTCTTAGAAAAGGGTATAGCATATTAATGTCAAACTCTTCAGATCGTCTCTAATAAATTGTAGCTACATTGGCTCTATATATATTGGAATTCATTCCTGGCTGATCTGATATTTTAACTTTGTTTTTTACTTGTTTCAATTTTAAATTCTTATAATTAAACTACCACCCAGTTCACTTCTAACTCTATATAGTATATATTAGGTTTTATCATTCTTTGTTAACATCTAAATATTATTCCTGCTATTACTCTGTTCAGAAAATTTTTTCGTAAAAAAATACTTCAGTGATAATAGGTGGTATTACATAACAGCTCAACATAATAAAAAATTATTCGTTGATTACCCAAGATTTATAAAAAATTAGAAGTAGCTCTTCCTTTACTTTCAAAAGCAAAAAATAAACAAAATTGTTGAGACTAAAGTTGAGGCTGCTACTGAAGTTAACGCATGAGAGATAATAAATGGGCTTGACATTTTTGTAGATGCACCAATAGTTTTCTTTATCTTGGATCTATTAGATCAGGATAAAATAATGGAGTACACTTATAAAAGGGAGTTCATCATTGATGCCCACGAGCTAACCTCCTCCAAAGTAATAAATGAGATGAAGTACTGGGGTGATGTGAGGTAACCTTATAAGATTTTATATTAACCTAATTTTTATCTAATTGTTAGTTCGATTTTATAGAGATATCCATCAACAAAGACTTTAACTTATTTTTGTTTTAGCACGGATCCAAGCCTAAAAGGGTCCAGAGTAAAACAATTTAGCTCAAGGCTTTTTCTCACGAAAGGGATAAAGTCACCAACCCCTTGGCCTAACACTCCCCCGTAGATCGAAAGACGAAGTCCACAGTTCATTGGTAGCTTTTTACAGCACCTTTTCCTACCAAAAAATCGAGGGTCAAGGTCTCCTTTTCTACCTTGAAAAATCTTGAAGCAAGGGTGTTAAGGCCTAGCTCAGATAGGATTTGCACAAGTTTGGAGTATACTTCTATCGATAACCCCACTGAGAACCTTGATGTGGTGAAGAGGTTTTGCATGGTGGTGATTCCTTCCCTTGGTAAGTACTATTTGACTATAGCTCGACTTTTTGTTGTTATTCATTTTCCTAAGTCTGAGTTGATTCTATGTAGTTTAACAGAAGTTCTCACCTCAGTCCCCTAAACAATACCAGTCAAGCCTTCCACTATACTTATTTTGCTATGGCCCACCTACTCAAGGTTGAAAAGAATGTAGCTACCTTGATTGAAGAGCATAAAAAGAGCTCGAATGCTTTAGGCAATGTCAGGTCCAACTTTAATACATTTCATAAGAAAAGAGGTTGAATAGAGAAAGAGGAATGATGAGGTGATAGTGAAGTTAGAAGCCATCTTAATTGAGAAAGCCTTTATCGATTCTACAAAAAAATAGGTTGAGCTCAAGTTTAATGATGCTCAGGTCAAGATAGCAAGGCTAAAAAAGAGAGAAAAAAAGATATGAAAAAGAAAGTTGTTAAGAATTTCAAGGCTTTTAGCAAATTCATCTAGCTTTAAGTGGAGTTCTCCAGGGCCAACGTGCTCGATGCCTTTGATTTGACCAATGACGAGATATAATTCAAATTTACCAACCTCAACCTTGATCTCTTTGATATTGATATCAATAATATCATATCAAGGCCTGATTCATGTCAACTCAAGAAAGAGAAAGAGGAAGAGAATGATGATATGGCCATGGATGTCAAACTCGAGGTAGCTTTGGGGGTCAAACATAAGGTGGATGAGGCTTAAGAGGTTGAGGTCATTGCTGTTTCTCCTACTGATAAAAGTGCTATTGCTACTATCGATGTAGCTGATACATAATTTTTATTTTTTTATTTTTTGTAATTTTTTAAAAAAATGTTGACGTTTGAGGTTGATTTTTATGGTAACCTTGAATAGGAATCTTTGGCTGATAATCTTTTAGCTAATAATTTTTGTATCAGTCATATTAATAAAGAATACATATTTTGTTCATTTTATTTAAGTTTTAGTTTAGTTCTATTATTATTTTTTCTTTATTTGTAGTAGTTTAAGCTCGGTTAATCATAGTAACATGAGTGCTATGGATTTGTGATAATAAGTTTAAGTTAGGGGTTTGATTTGATTGAAGTTAATTCTATCAAGATTGATTAAGTGGGCTAAGGATTTACCTGGTCGGTTAAGAATATCTTGAATTAATTAACTTGAGAATCTCAGTTTCAAGTCAAATTTTGTTAGATCAGTTAGGATATAAGCTTAGTTTAAGGGTAAGCGTAATCAGGTGAGCGTAATTTGATTTTTATATTCAAGTACTTTATATGAGTGTGAGCTTAGTTTAGTTCATGTTACTGGTAATAAGCTTTTAAGTTATTCATATTTCATGTCCTTGGAATGATGTTGCCATTTATATTCTGTAGCTTATAAGTCATATCATAGATGATCTCTTTGACTACATATGATCCTTCCCAAGTCATAGCTAATTTACTACCTCGATCATCTATTCTTAAAACTTTAACTTTTTTAAGCATTAGATCATCTTTTTTGATATGTTTACATTAGATTCTTTTGTTATAATTATTGGACACCATTTGTTTGTAAGCTGCTATTTATGTTAAAGCTACATCTTTTTATTCTTTAACGAGATCCAGGTCAATCCTTAAGCTTTTTCATTTTCTTTTTTTGACCCTAATTTGACCCTTAAGCTCTAAAAATTGATCTTAACAGGCACTATAGCCTCTGTTCTAAATGCTAAATGGAACGGAGTTTCGCTTGTTGGTACCTTAGTGGTTATCTTCAAACCTATAACACCCTTGGTAATTTGTTGGCCCACTTCCCATTTGCTTTGCTAGTCTCTTTTTTAAGGCTTCTAATATTATTTTGCTCGTTACTTTAGCCTATCCATTGGACTAAGGGTCAGCAACCGTCGTGAATCTCAAGTTTATGTGAAGGTTTGAAAATTATTCTTTGAATCTCATATTTTTAAAATTATTTACCATTATTTGTTATTATGGATCGAGGTAAGTTGAATCTACAAACTATATTTTTTCATACAAATTTCTCAACTTAGGCTTCTATCGTAGTGACCAAGGCCTCAGCTTCGAGCCATTTTGTGAAGTAATTTGCTACTATAAATACAAATTTCCTTTGACCCATGGTTGGGGTTAATGGTCCAAAGACATCCATTCTCCATTACATGAAGGACCACTGGCTGATGATAAGAGTAAGCTTAGTTAAAGAAAAATATTACATGTGAGCAAACCTCTGACATTTATCGTATCTCTTAACCAGTTCAATGGCATCTTTTCTGATGGTGGACCAATAGTAACCTTGCTTAAACAGTTTATAGGCTAATGGTCGAGGTTTGAAGTGATTTTCATTTTTTTTTTTTATGGATTTCTCAATGACGTAGTCTATTTTTTTTCTCATCAACATATCTTAGATAAGACAGGTTAAAAGATATTTTGTATAATTTTTCCTTAATAATCATGTACCAAAGAGCTTTCCTTATCAATGCTTTAGCTCAAATCCTATCTTTAAGTAACATATTCATGGTCAAATATATTTTGATTGGTGTCATCCACATTGTTTTTATTTTCATGATTTTCCATACAAACTTTTTCTCGATGCTTTTATGCTCCAATTCTTCTACTAGGGCTTGATTTGATCTTTTTATCATCATTCCTAAAGCCAACTTAGATAAGGAATCTATTAGTGAATTTTTGAATCTTAGTATATTTTTTACCTCGACCTTTATAAAACTAGCCATCAAGGTCAATGTTTTATCTAGATATTTTTAAATTCCTTCTTCCCAAGCTTTGAACTTCTTATTTATTTGATCGATCACTAATTGAAAGTCACTATATATGATTATATATTAAACAATCAGCTCAGTTGCCAATCCTAAATCAGCTATCAATGCTTTATATTTCGTCTCATTGTTAGATACCTTAACTTAAATCTTAAAGCATATGGATATTGCAATCATTCCGGGTTGATTAGAATAAGGCCAACTCCTCCACCATGATTTGTGACCAATTCATCAACAAAAATCTTTCAACTTTCCTGGTCTAGGGTTTGCTCATTTTCCTTGAGTTGTCTTTCAATGTAAACCGAGGTGAGCTCTACAATGAAATCTGTTAGCACTTGAGATTTCAAGGTCAACCTGGGTAGTATATGCAAGTCAAACTAATTGAACTTTACTGCCTACTTGATTAACCTTCCTAACATTTTTAGCTTTTATAATACCTATTTCAGTGGTTGATCGACCAATACATCGATCATATAGGCTTAAAAATAAAATCTGAGTTTTCTGGCCAAAATGACAATCGCATAAACTAATTTTTTTATACTACTGTAGTTAATTTTTAGCCTATCAATTCTTTACTCATAAAATAGATCAATCTTTGCTTTTCATCTTTTTCTTGGACCAGTATCGAACTGATGGCCTAGTCCGTTATGGCCATGTATAAGTTTAAGATTTCACCGGGTTGTGGCTTAGACAAGATAGGTGGAGAGGATAATAACTCTTTGATTTCTTTATAGGCTTTTTGGTACTAAATGATCCACCTGAAGTCAAAAATATTTATGAAAATTTTGAAAAATGACAGACATTATTCTATCAAATTGGATATGAATTGGTTTAGGGCGATTATTCTTCTAGTTAGCTTTTGTACTTATTTTATCGAGGTCGGTGCCTTTATATTTAGGATTGCCTAATCTTTTTTTGGGTTTTCCTTTATCCCTCTCTTATTAATCATGTAATCAAGAAACTTATCTGACATGACTCCGAAAGCACATTTGCTTAGGTTAAGCCTTATATTATACTTTTTTAGGGTGTTAAAAGTCTCTTTGAGGCTTTTTAAGTGCTTAGTCAAGCTTTTGCTTTTAACTATCATGTCATCTAATATACTTCCATGTTGCAGTCGATCTAGTTTTCAAATGCCTTATTGACTAGCCTTTGTTAGGTCATCCTTACATTTTTCAATCCGAGGGGCATCATTTTATAATAGTAAAGGCTTTTTTAGTAATAAAAGCTATTTTTTCCTTATTGTTCTTTAGTATTTTGATTTGATTGTAACTAGAATAGGCATCTATAAAGTTAAGAAGGTCGTGTTTGACACTATGATCCACTAACGAATCTATGCTAGGGAAGAAAAAGTTATCTTTTAGGCATGCTTTATTTAGGTCCATAAATTCAATACACATCTTTCATTTTTCAATATGCATTTTGACCATGACTATATTGGTTATCTATGATAAAGCCTGCTTGTAATAATCTATCACCTCTTCATTGATAACCCTTTATCTTTCTAGAGTAAAAGTTTTTTTCTTTTATAGAACTGATTTTACCTCAAGATTAGTAAACAGTTTATGAACCAACATCTTGGTATCAATTCTAGGTATATCAAATGGTGTCTAGGTGAATAGGTCGACATTATTTCTCAAAAGTTGAATTGAATGATCCTAGAATGGTATAGCTACAAGATCTTCAATCAGTTTAGGTTAATATTCATCTGAGTCTAGTCTTTGGTCAATTATCTCTTTTTGTTCGGTTAGGTGGAGACCATTTTCTACAAAGATAGATTCTGAATTTATGATTAGTATGTTATTGGTGACTTACTAAAATACATGGTTGAATTGGTACGTATTTTTCATTTCAAACTATATTTTGGTTGGTGTATTAGCTCGGTCTAAATGACATGTAACTGTTTATGTCCACTTAAGAGCTCAGTCATATTTAGAGTTACTTCAAAAATTTTAAAAATGAAACAAAAGATGTCTTTTTGTTAGAGCTTAAAAGCTCAGAGCGATTTAAGAGCATGCTTCCATCGGGTTGGTCTCACGTTATATATTTTTGCTTATGGTTTCCTATTTCTTTTTTGTTATGCTATTTGCCATTCCTCAGTGCTCTCGGTTTCGGTCAAACTATCAATTTATTTTCTAGTATTTTCTTTCATTATTGTGATATAACATTATCGTGTCATAGAATGATCTCCCATAACCTTTCCAACCCTATTGGGTGTTAAAAATTTTACTTTTAGATGGGGAGTTAAACCTATGAGTTGCATAATCTAATATCATATTATAGGTAGATGGGACATCCACAACCATAAATTCCATGACCAATGTGATAGTTTTTTATTCTGTTTTCAAAGAGATTAGTAACTTGATGGTTTTTTTCATTGGTACCTACTCATTCCCAAATCCCACTAGTGTTGTAGTGATCACTGATTCCTATTTTCTTCATGGTGCCATAGTTCATGTCATCAGTCGAGCTTCCATTATCGAACAAGATTTTTTTAACCACATAATTATTACTATAGTTGTGATTACTATGGCATCATCATTTATGTGTTGGATTCCTTCCAAGTCTTCTAGGTTAAACAAGATTTGTTCATCTTTTTAGTCTTTTTTTTTCTTTGTCGAAGTGCCCATAGCCATGATCATGCTTGGATTGAACTTTTTTTTAGTTGAGGTTAAGTTACCTCTTGTAATCATATTAATCACTCTAGCAATCGGCCTATTGTTATCAATTCGATCTTTTTCTCATATCTTTTCAAACTTTTTTTTTCATTTTTTGGTCTTCATTTCTCGTCTTAAATGGGCTTTTTTCGTTCTAGTCTATAATCTGTTTTAGGTTGACTTTGTCTTCATTGTTCTACAAATCTCCTCAATTGGCCTCTCCTAATCAAAGCTTCAATTTTATTTTTTTAGGTCAACACAGTTTTCAGTATTATAGCATATGTCCTTATAAAAAGCATATCTTTTAGTTAGATCTTTTTTTATGTTCTATCTTAGTGGCTTCGACCATCTAAGGTTGGAATTTCTTTCAATTTGCATCAAAATCCTCTCTTATGAAGTATTCAGTGTAGTGTAGTTCTTTTCTCCACTAGGGCTTCTAGCCCTATATTGTCTCTCTCTTAAAAGAGGATCGTAGAAATTATTTCCTTTCTTACAATTGAAAAGGGGAATAAACCACTCTCACCTCAGTTATTTCTTATTGTAGCTTCAACGTTTATATATTTTTTAACTATTAATAAGATGTTAGCCAGAGTTTTAAATGGTTTTAGTGAAAAGGTTAACTTCATGAGATGCTTTCTATCATTAAGTCCACTTTTTAAGGCAGTTATAACAGTATTTTGCTCCATTTTTTTACCTGCAGAGCTTCTATGTTAAAATGCGTGACATGTGTGACATAGCTCTTCAAAGATTCATTGCGACCTTGGTGGATCGACATCAAACTCAAAGTTATCTTTTTCATTCTTCAGCTATTTACAAATCAAGACAAAAAACAGTGGCTAAGTTCTTTGAACATTGCAATTGACCTTGGTTTCAGGCTATCGTACTAAGATCAAGCTGTACCATTTAGAGTGGTAGTAAGGCCCTTACACATCAAAGCTTCATCTGTACCCTGCACATCATGTTAGTCTTATAAAGTTTCAAATGATTGAAGGGGTGAAAGTATCATCGTAAGTTTTTAAGGTCAGCATTTTAAACCATTTAGGAGGCATAACTCTCTTAATCCTTTTAGTAAATGGTGAAGTCTTAAGAAATTTAAGTTTATCCTCGAATGCCACTGCCTTTATTTTTAGCTTTTTTTCTATGACCTGTATCTAAGCTTCTATGTCCTTGTTTGGTTAAGGTTCAAAGTTTGTCTATTTGGATTTTTTGGTCATAGCATGTGTTAAATTGGGATTGGATTAGTGGCGAACTAGGGTATTGTGCTTCTTTTCTTTAGAGGCCGAAAAGGCTTCTATCTCTTTATAACTTGGTTGTCTTACTATGGCTCATTGGCTATGAGTGATTAGGTCAGGCATTTTTAAGCTTGTGGTGGGGTTATGGTTTGTAACATTTGTTTGATGGCCTATATCTACTTAGTCAAAGCCCAGAATTGTTCTATGGTTAGATCGATTTCTAGTGGGGCAAGTTAGTTTAAGTATTAGCTATTGTGCATTTTCATCCCAATCGGGATAGAGGTCTTTCCTTTGTTTCATGCCCAGCTAGTGCATGAAAGAGGTCCCCTACCTGGCATGTCAAATGTTTGTGTCGAGCTCCCATATTAGGGTATTCTTGGAAAGATAGAAAAAAAAGATGGTTAAAGGTAAAGGTAAGAAGTGTTCTCTACGTTTGCACTTTGATATGCAAGTTAGAATGAATGAGGTCGAAAGAAGAGTAGTTAGAAAAATTAAGAGTAGATGAACATGTCTTAATGATGCCTAGACATTCATATTTATAAATGAGAGATAGGAGGCCATCGGTGATAATAAAGACATAGCTGAGTTGATGTGGCACCGAATATGTTCAGGTTGGCACAAATGTCAAAATTACCCTTGACTATTTATTGAAAGCTTATAATAAGAAAAAAGATCACTATACTCTTTTGATCATCAAATGCCCCTAACATTAACCAAAGAAATTTGCCACTCTTATTATTGGTTCCTTTTGCATTTTAAAATATAAATTACAAAATTTGACAATTAGTAACCAAAATTTTATGTAATTAAGTGAGGTATTATAAATTGCCTATGTTACAAAAACTATCCATAACAATTTTAATTTTATATTTTAGTGTGGTTAAATTATACAATTAGTCTCTGTACTTATAAGAGATTTGAACTTTAGTTCTTATATAATAATTTGCAAAAATTATAGTCTTGTACTAATTTAATTTAATAATGTTGTTCAAATTAATGACACTGTTACTTGATCTCCGTTAACTAATTAACGTGATCATTGACCATATTGACATGATCTTCATGACAATTAGGATTGATGAAATCAATTGTTAAATTATGCAAATAGTTTCTATACTCAAACAAAATTTAAAATTTAGTCCCTATACTCGTATAAAATTTGAAATTTAATCTATGTACTCATATGAAATTTGAAATTTAATCCTTCTAATATAAAAAATACTTTGAAATTTTTTAGTTTTTTTCAAAATTTTAAATTTTAAAAATATTTTAATTCCTCCAATATATTAGTTTTTATTATATATAACTAATTATTAATAATATCATCTTAATATTATTATTATCATTTATATTAATCAATTATATTATTAATAATTTAAATTAATGTATCAAAGTTAATATTATTTTAATTAGCATAAATATATCATAATAAGAACTTTCAATTTTTTTGGTTTTCGTAAAAAAAAAAACTTATTTAAATAATTAAGTTTAAATCTAATTTAATAATTTTTTTAACAAAACTGAGAACATGAAATTAATATAGTAAAAATATATTAAAATAAGTAAAAATTAATTAAAAATAATATAACTAAAATTTATATAATTTATAAATAAACACACCAAATATTGGTTGAAAATAATTTTTGAAAAAATTAAAAAAAATTTTCTAATTCTAAAATTTTCGCATTTTGTGAGCATTTAACTTATTTTAAGTCACAAAATCTCTAATATCTCACAATTTTTAGTGACAAGGGAAAGCATGAATTAAAAATAAAATTGTAATACTACAATTTTGAATTTTATTTTGGTAAAAATGACTTTCAAAAGTTTAGGTTTTGTAAATAAAAAATTTGCAAATTATCATAAATAAATTTAAACCAATCTTATTCTTCTTATTAAAAAGCTACAATTAGGGTGAACAAGATGAGGATGTTTATTATCCAGCTGAGCAATCCGAGAAAATCAATTCCAATGTTGTGCCATTGAAGTCTTCTTCTCTTCTCTCTTTTTTCAATTGTAATCATAAAGCTATTGATATTTTTCTCTTTAGCTTCAAGATGTTTTTGTTAATAGATTCTCTAAGGGATCGATTTTGTGAATAGGTTTCGTCACAAGAGTTTGTGCCTTTGCTTGTATGAGTTTGTTAGTGAACTGCAATTTGCAATTGAGTCTTTTGGTTTCATTCTATTTAGAATCATTTTAAGACAAAGGAATAGTTTTCATCTCACTATTTTTATAAATATTCATTTTTCTTTCTTTCTTAATCTAATACGAGGGGGATAAATACGTTTATATGCGATAATATCATTAGACAGGTCAATCAGTGACGTGGTAGGAAGCACCTTAGCTAATTTTTTTTCTTTTTCGTCAATTTCATTTTATACTCATATTGGTTATTAATTTTTTTTTTATTTTGTGAATAATTTTTATTTTGACCAAAAAATTTTATAAGCATTATTATATTTGGGCACATAAGTGATAATATATTTTATGCATATAGACAATTTGTGTAGTCAATATCTTATAAAATAGAAAAAAAAAAAAAAGACAAGCCAAATTTGATAAGCTTCAAAACAAAATGCCTTGAAATATATTCCTGATAACTTATAAGATCACACTCATAACGAATCATTTAATATTTCACAAGCTATACAACTAAATGTTAATTTGAGAGCAATTATGTTTGTTCAATGTTTAGCAAAAACTACATGTAACATATATTCATATAAATTAAGACTCTCTTGCATTATTATAAAAAAAAATAATAATAATAAAAAAAACATTCACATTCATTAGCACGTAATAAGATAATAAATTTATTGGCATATAATTGTAAATAATTGACTCGTTGTAAAGATAAAACCTCTACCTAATTGATTGACCCTTCATTTTAAAAATTTTTAAAATTGAATTTACATGTATATTTAGTGTTATTTAACTTTTAAAATTGAATGTATTTCATATTTAGTGTTATTTAACTTTTAATATTTTGAGTCTAAATTTATAGTTACTATTGAGTAATATAAATAATCATGAATCAAACTTAAATTAAATGAATCTAATTGATCACATAAATTTATATTCATGGATTTATGAGATCTATGAACCTAATTAATTTTGGATAAATGTACTTGGCTATTAGTGTAATTTAAGTTTAAGATATCTATTAGATAATACAAATACCTATGAATTAAATTTAGATTGTTATATTTTAATTTTATTTTTTCTTGTTTGAATATATTGTAAAAATATAAAGTTATTGGTTTTTATTATTAGAAACTAAGTTTTAATTTTTAATTTATGCTTCAATTGAGTTTCTTGTTCATACTGAACAAAATTACCTCTGCAACGAAGTTGGGTAAATTCTTCTATTAGTAATCTAAAAAATGCTTATGAAGAATTTTAAACACCAAAAATTTAGTAAAAATATTTTGATTAACTAAATTAAATATTTAATTGGTTAAATAAATTTACCTGTGTGAAACTCATTTAATGTCCAATTACATTATAGTTAGTTTGGCCCAAAACCATCGTCCCTATGTTAAAGGCGTAAATAATATATCAGTACTCGTAAGTTATTTAGATTCGACCTAGATAAAATTTGAATTCACTTCTATTATTGTTGAGTTGAGTTTGAGCTCAAATAATTCGACTTATCGAGCGATCCAAACTCAACCTTCTTAATGTCTAGTTCGAGTAGCTTGCAAACCTAATTGATTTTTTATATTTTAATATATTTTTTATTATTTTAATTAAAAAATTACTATTTTACTCATATATATATATAAATTTGAGCTTAAGTTCGAACACAAATATTTGAGCTTGAAGTTGAGTATGAAAATCAAAAGCATTTTTTTATTTGATAAATGAGTCTAATTAAATGAACTTAAGTAACTTGACTTTTATCTCGAGTTGAGTTCGAATTTAAAATTTAAAACTCGATTTAACTCGAATTAAGTTTCAAATAACGAATTTTGAGTAAAATTAAAATATGAATTTCTCATTGTATCGACTAAGTTCGGTTCAATTACACCCCTACCTTATACTACACATATAGAGTTACCAAAATCTTAAATCATTTCTATATAAAGGAATCACGACTCAATTATCAACCAAATTCCAAAGAAGAGAAACCTCAGCTCCTTAGAGATTCTCAAGTCTTAAATATTTACTTGGAACAAGGAGTCTCGATGATTGTTTCTTTGAAGATTTATCAAGCCTTTTCAAATCCAAACAACAATTAAGGAATTATAAGCTTTTAACCATTTTGTTAAAGGTATGTTCACTTTTACCTTTTTGTAATCAAGTTTTCATCTACGAAAATAGCTTAAGTTTCTTTTCTATGATATAAAGACGTATTCGTTTTAAAGATTTACCAATCGCTTTATTCAAGATTAAGCTGTTAAGATCAAATTAAAAAATTATTTTTTTTGTGCAAAAAATATTAAAATTATATTCAATATTAGATTTAATAAAATTAAATTTTGACACTTTATTTCTTCCTTAATTTCAAGGCACTAAATTATGTGTACAAACACTTGTTAAATGATAATGTTATAAGAGTAAATATATATGTATGAAAAAAGAATTTTGCTAATGAGTTCACTACAAGCACTCTTTAGAGTTACTATATTAGAAAAATATTATTTTTCACATTAAAATTATTATATTAACTATCTATTACTCTATTAAAATGCAAAGATATTACATAGAAACTATGTTAACTAGCATTAAAAGAATTCTCTTAGATCACTGGTTAGCAAAACCTAAAAAAAAAAAATGCATGGCATCCTGTCCTTACAAGAATTTTCACCTACTCAAATTGTTGGTAATTGTGGGCTGTTGATTGCCAATGACCCACTAAAATAGACGTTAGTGGAGATAGTAAAAAGAGTAAAAGAATATTCATAAAAAAAAATGTAAAAGGAATATTAACGTAGCCCCAAACCCAATAAATTCAAATCACCACAGTCCAAATAAATATAGAGAAAAAAGTGTACCAAACCTTAGAATTCTTAAAAAGTGAAGTTACCCTTCAAGTCATCCAAGTTCAACCATTTCAGTCTACATTTGCAGCCATGTCAACCTCAAAAGGAAATCAAAATTTTTTTTCTTCGTGGTGTGAAACGTTTGACAAAGACTGGAAAACTAGTTAAAGTAGAGGCCATGGCTTCATCTCTGACTTTTTGGGTAACAAACAAACAAACGTGGAAATTATATTGCAGTTCTATAAATATCCCTATATTTGGCTTTGTTTCTAACTTTTGGAACTTTCAAACTAACATTAGTTACAGCTCAACAACCTAAATTGAAGTTAAATCAAAGGTTTGCCCTACCTAGGCTCATTCCATAAGATATTGTCTAAGAAGAAGTTAACAGTATTGTGAATATGCTTCTCTTTTGACCACCACGTTTGGTTGCCTGGAAAGGTTGAAGCCGTTAATTTTGTTGAGAAATCAATATGTACATACAGTATCCACATACAAAATAATAAGTTTAAATCAAAAATAAAATATATAAATATATTTATTTTGATCTAATTGAAAACGGTTTACTTTAAACATAATTTACTAACTAATAAATTTTTACAATTGTGAGACTTTTAGAACGAGAAAAATTTTTAAAAATTTCTTATTCAAAACTTAACCAAAAATTCAATTACACCCTTTTAATAGTTTATTCACCTAGCTATTCTCTTGATGTTTAACTATTTGGGACTACCAAACTAAAACTAAAATATCTTATTTATAAAGGTAAAACCCCTTATAACTTTACTAAACTCCTAATGTAGGATACAAAATAAACTCAAACTCACTTAACTTTCGATGTGGAATTATAAGATTCAAGACAAATCTCAACAAATCCTTCCTTAACTTGAATCTCCAAATAATTCAACAGCATCTGCAAAGCTGACACGCTTGCCTTTCTTCTTTTCTTTCATCATAGGAATCCCAGCAACTGAGTTTTCATCAAGCATATATAAGTGATTTTTGACCCTATTTTCTTGTAAAATCACACTACCATTCTTGTACATTTTCAATGAATCATTATTATCATAATATATGTACCTTCGAGAAGTTAACTCACCCAAAGCAATCAAATTGTAGCTATAACTTGGTGCATACCTTACATGATGAAGTATCCTAACAACATCATTATGAAATCTAAGGTGAACACTCCCAATACCTTGAATCTGCACCTTTTTGTTGTTAGGAACCACAATATCCTCATACTTTTCATTCTCATCCAACTCCACAAAGCAACTTCTATCATTGTAAATATGAACTGTAGCAGTTGAACTAAAACCCAACTTTTATCACCTTTCAAAGTCTGAGTTTCATTCATACAAGTTGTCAAAACAACATCATCATCATCAGACATAATGGCAGCAGCATCACTCTTTTCTTCATTTGATTTCTTCTCATCATTCGCCCTTTTGAAAGCAAATATATTCCTTTTCAGCTTCCTGCAGTGCACTTAGATATGTCTCTTTTCACTATAGTAAAACATTTTATGTCACTGTAATCTCTATCTCTTGACTTGGATATTTTTCTTGATCCATCAATTCTCTTTTGAGTCTTCATTCGATCAAAATCCTCTACAGCTAGTGTACTCCCCCCAAGTGATGAGTTCTGAGCTTCCATAAACCTTTCGTTCTGACGCAACAGGACGTCACATCATCCAACTTCAAAATAGACTTACTCACCAATAAAGTCTGAACTAAAGGCTTATAAGACTTGGATAAAAATGATAGCAAAATTAGAGCCTTCTCTTCATCTTTTAACTCATCAACAGAAATCGTCAACAATTAAGAAATCGATTTATTAAACTCATTCAGGTGATTATGAAGACTCGTACCTTTTTTCATCTTTAGATAATACAAATTCATCTTCAAACATAATCTATTAGTCAACTGCTTCAAAGTATAAATACCTTCAAGCTTATCCCATAAACTCTTCGGAGTACTCTCAATCAACACACTATACTTTACTTTTGGAGCTAGCGTCAATCTAATAGTATCAACAGCTTTCTTTTAAATTCTATTCCAATAACTGTCAGATATTCCCTCAGACTTACTACTCTCTAATGCTTGATCCAACCCTTGTTGTACTAACAAATCTTGAATCGTACTTTGCCATAACATAAAATTACTCTTTTCATCAAATAACAAAATCTCAAACTTAAGCATGGGCATACTAGACATACTTTCTTCAGATATCTTGAAATATTGCTTCATAATCTTTTGGGCCTATGAACCTTCACAATCTCTTGGGCCCACGAACTTTAAACCTTGAATCTCGCTCTTATATCACTTGTTAAGCTAAAAAGTCTCAATTCAATCAAGCCAACGAAAGTGAAATCAAACAATCAACTAATTAAACAATCACACAAAAAATAATAATTTAACATGGTTCGATCCAACTAACCTATATCCACAGATGAGAAACAAGATCCACTAGTTGTAGAGAATTATAAACATACATCAAAATATATCAACCACTCAATAATCAATACCAATAGACTTTCTTAATCTCCTCTAGTCCACTCACAAACAAACATACACACCTATAAGATGTAAAGTCACAGTACTCCTATTGGGTGTCTATCTCACAAAATTCTACAACTCTTTTATATCTTTTTCTCATATCTAATGTTGTAAAGACTTCACCTATTTATAGCCATACAAATTTGCCTATTAAGAATCTTTTTCTTCTTAAAATTCTTCTCCTGCAAGTTAAACTTACCTATTAAGAATCATCTTTCTCTTAGAATTCTTATTTTGCAAGTCTTTTTATCCATCAAGCACTATCTGGCCAATTTTTAAAAAAATTTCTTATGGGATTTGAGTTATTATTCTCAATAATCTCCATCTTGACCCAAATTTCATCAAATTATCTGTCTTTCTACTAGACATGCTTGGCTCCACTGTAATAAAAATCTCATAATCATCTTCTCCTGTATGCCTTCACACTTCATGCAAATCAATCTTCAAAATACGAACTCAAACTTCTTCATTGAATTGAGCTTCTCTAAATTTGCCTCTTCCCATGTGTCAAACCATGCTCTTTCCACGTCTTAAACATTCAGCTTTTCTCATGTCTCGAACCTTCGACTTTGATACCATTTGTTGAAAAATCAACACACACACACAGTACCTACATACAAAATAATAAGCTCAAATCAATAATAAAAACACACAGATATATTTATTTCGGCTTAACTCAAAATGGTTTACTCCAAACATAATCTACTAACAAATAAATCTTTACAACTATAAGACTTTTAGAATGAGAAAAGTCTCCAAAAATTCTTTGCTCAAAACTTAACCCAAAACTCAATTATACCTTTTTAATAGCCTACTCATATAGCTATTCTCTTGATGTCTAACTATTTGAGATTACCAAATTAAAATTAAAATATCGTATTTATAAGTGTGAACCTCCTTATAACTTTATTAAACTCCCGATGTGAGATACAAAACAAACTCAAACTCACTTAACTTTCGATGTGAGATTATAATATTCAAGTCAAATCTCAATAAATTTACTAAGAAAATGAAAGCATAACTTAAACTTCTTTTTTTTTGTAGTAGTAGTGGTTTATTTATTCCGTTCCTATTTTTTTTGGAAAAAAATTAAAAGAAAAAACCAAGAAAATGAGCAATTAGCGAGTAAAAAAACAATGTTGGGTTCATTGAACCTGGACGAGTTTTGAGTTCTTTCCTGGCGATCTTCTGTGGGAATATTAAAAATGCAGAGAAAGATGAAGACCATCAACTGTGGGCAGCCAAAAGTTGAACTTTTGAACTGATTTTGAGCACTTGTTTTTTGCATGAATTACATATTTCCTTTTTTTTGGCTTTTCTTTTTGTTATTTATTGTTCATTCTACACCCTTTTTTTGTGTGTTTCTGGGAGCCGACAGATTCTATTTGAAGTAAAGCTTTGGCCTTTGAAGATTCAATCTTGGGACGGTGTATTCCACTATCAATGGCTCCAATGTGAAGCATATGAAAGGAGGTGAAATAGACGCGCTAGATTAGCCTTCATTCTCCCTCCTTAAAATGACAGGCAATTTGGAAAATTTATGCTCTTTGGTATTTAAGGGGTAGTTTGGTATTATTGGGTGTTTTATATTTTATGTTTTATATTTTTAAAAGTTTTGTTTTTTTTTATTTTTAATTTATTTAATTTAAAAATATATTTAGTTAGAAAATTTTTTTTAAATGTGAAAATAAAAATATGCAAGAAAAAGTGATTAAAATTTTTAGCTCCATTTGTTATTAATAGTATATTAATAAATATTATTATATTTATTATATAAATAATATTATATTAATAATATAATATATTATTTATTAATATAATATTTATAAAATAAAATTATTATTTTATTAATATAATTATAACATCACTGCAAAGATTTAATTATAATTTCGTGAATATTATTTTTATGTTAACAGTGTCAAATTATTTTCAAAAAAATTGAAAACATATATATTTTTTGTTGTCAACAATTTTCAAAATTTTTCAACAATTTATTTTCAGATTTTAAAAATAAAAAATAAAAACAATTTATCAAACATGTTTTGTTTTTAATTTTCAAAAAAACTGAAAACAAACTACCTATTATCTGATTTTTTTTGGTGGATTAAAAAATAAGAATATTAATTATTCCTAAGCAAAATGCTGCTACTGATGCAAATCAAGTTTTTAAGCATATGGAACTACTTATTGATGCATTTAATCAGTTGACTATCGAAATGATTAATCATGAATTGTATTCTTTTGATATGGTCAAGTCACCTTTTTTATTTTCCAAAGCGGCATCATTGGATTTTTGGGACCTTTTTAAAAGGACTTTAGTATCTAATTCTCTTTTAATTAAATCCTTTCTGGCTTGTGTTTAAGGGATTGTGATTTTTTTTTTTTTTTTTCAAAATGGAACCCTTTATAATACATCAGAAGACGTACTTTATTCTAATAAAACTGAAAAATTATCTTCTTAGTGGCTGGTTGTGATTGACAGAAGCTACATTTCCCCCCCCCCCCCCCCCCTTTTTTTTTACTTTTCAGATTAGCAGATACGCCGTGTATAAGAGGTTCTTTCTGCTTGTATTTATTCGTACAAACTTTTCATAACCAAAATATACATCAAAAGGCACACAGAAAGAGGCAGCTAAAGTGTCTGGAGTTTTGCCAGCTGCCACCTATGCATATACGTCAGCAGGTTCCCGAACTGCATATTTAATCAATAAGCACCAAAATTATGGAAATGATGATCATTTGCTTACATCAATGGCTAGGTATTGAATAATCTCTTTGTGTGGGTTGGCTGTAATATTAAAAGTTGGTACCACTTGATTGTCTGTCACGTTTGTGACTTGTATGAGATCCAGATTCATCAATTATTGATCTTTAATTCTCTTATTTCAGCTTGTAAAGTTTGACCTGAAATCCTTTCAGTACTTAAATAAGCAAGATCTTCCCAAGCTTCTTTACAAGTTCAACGAGTCTTTGCAGTTTCTAAATCTCACCCGCCGATTAACTGCATCCACTTTCTTTGGTTAGCTTCTATTAATTCCTTGGTTTGTTTAAGCATCTTCCTTCCATTTCAATGCCATGAATTAATTCATTTACTACAGATGGCTTTGGCATTTCATGAACTATGAACCTGATTTTCTGTTCTGTTCTTTAATGTCAAAGCTCTGCTAGTACATCTTCGGGCAACAGTCACATGTTAAAGCATCTAAAAAACTGAAATATTAGTATGATATATGTTTCTCATGGTTTGCATGGGTCATGCTTTTGCTACATCACTCGGTATTAATGTTCAGCAGGAATCAGAAGTGCCCTCTTTTTGATCAGGCTTACTTTTCCTGTGCTACAGATAAGTGACATGGCTTCAAAATCTCATTCAAATGATGAGATGGACATTAGAAGCCTGTCATCCTCTCGCTGCCATGTACACAACACACAGTATCTCCACAAGGTGGGAGTTCCCCCTAAGCAAAATCTCTTCAGGGAATTCACTGCCACTGTGAAAGAAACATTCTTTGCTGATGATCCTCTGCGTCCCTTCAGGGATCAACCAAGTTCTCAAAAGCTTATCCTAGGTGCCCAGGCCATCTTCCCGATTCTTGAATGGGGAAGGAGTTACAGTTGGAGAAAATTTAGAGGTGATATCATTGCTGGACTGACTATAGCGAGTCTCTGCATTCCTCAGGTAAAGTCACAAATCACTATACTTCAAAAACATACATAGAGAGGCTTGGGAACCTCCAATAATTTTCATACGCAGTCAGATTTATTTATTCAGTTTAATTACTATGAAACAGGACATTGGTTATGCAAAACTAGCAAACTTGGATCCACAGTATGGACTTTGTAAGTTTCCATGTTATTTATCATCGCCTTACATTATTAAATTGGCCTTTTTGTTGGATATGTCTTAAGGTTTTTGTGAGTATTATTTTTTTTAACCATTACAGACTCTAGCTTTATTCCACCATTAGTTTATGCCTTCATGGGAAGTTCAAGAGATATCGCCATTGGACCAGTTGCTGTGGTATCTCTTTTACTAGGGACTATGCTTTCAAGTGAGATTGACCCTTCCAAAAATGCAGTTGAGTATCGGAGGCTTGCATTTACGGCTACCTTTTTTGCTGGGATCACTCAAGCAACCCTTGGTTTTCTCAGGTAATTCTGTATTTTACTCGTGGAAGTCTGATAATAGCCGCCCATAGTACTTTTTTCTATTAACTTTGTGCTGCTCATATTTTTATGGATCCTTTACTGCTTCTAGCATTCACTAAACTAACTTTTGAAAACAAATAATTAGGTTGGGTTTCTTGATTGACTTCTTGTCTCATGCTGCCATCGTCGGTTTTATGGGTGGAGCTGCTGTTACAATTGCCCTCCAACAGCTTAAGGGTCTTCTTGGTATAAAAGAATTTACGAAGAAACCAGATATTGTTTCTGTAATGCACTCTGTATGGGGCAACGTTCATCATGGAGTAAGCAGTCCTCTATCCTCTCCTTTTCAAAAAAAAATTTGCTTTTCGATTCTCTTCTTTAGGAGTCATAGCCTACAACCCGAAGAATTCCCAACCAATATCAATGTTATCATTCACTACATTCCAGTTACTAAATTTATGTAATACTACTTTGCAGTGGAACTGGCAAACTATACTCATTGGAGTTATCTTTTTGTCCTTCCTTCTGTTTGCGAAGTACATTGTAAGAGCTTCTATGTCTTATTTCTGTTTACAAACTATAACAGGCTTGTGAGCATTTGCTAACTTTTATATGCTTTGAGAAATAGGGAAAAAGGAACAGGAAATTTTTCTGGGTGCCCTCGATAGCTCCATTGATATCCGTTGTTCTCTCCACCTTTTTCGTTTACGTAACACATGCAGAAAAAAAAGGAGTTCAGATTGTAAGCATCTTTTCTTTAACCACCAACAGTATTTTAGTGCAATATTGCAATTTAATAGTTCAGAAATTGTAGTAGTTTTGGTAAGAGTAATGAAAGCAGAACCACTTTTCTTTAATCTGTGCAGGTGAGGAATATTGAGAAAGGAATCAATCCCTCATCTGTGAATCAAATTTATTTCAGTGGTGAATATCTTCTTAAAGGTTTGAAGATTGGTGCTGTGGCTGGTATGATAGCATTGATGGTAAGCTGTTTTTTTTTTTTTTCTATCCATCTTCACTAACCAAGGAAATTATTTATGATATTGCATCTTAATAGACCTTTTACGTTTCCATTTTTTTCTTCTTTGATGGGTTGATTTAACAGGAAGCTGTAGCAATTGGAAGAACTTTTGCTTCGATGAAAGACTATCAAATAGATGGAAACAAAGAAATGGTGGCCCTAGGAGTCATGAATGTTGTTGGTTCAATGACTTCTTGCTATGTGGCCACAGGTAAGAAGTGAGAAAATGTTTATTTACGACAAAATACTCTTTTGCAATCAAAGTTCATACTACTTAAACATTAAAAAAAAAAAAATCATATGTACTGTCTAAAAATATCAGCCAATCTGTTTTTCTTGCACTACAAGTTAAATCATGTATGGAAAATATAAAAAATCTCAAACATTTTTCATTTTCATCTTATTAGATCTTTTGATTATTTGTCAATATGAAACCGATATAAAATGTAGACGTGCACATACAGAGTCACATAATTCTATTGTTATATAACTGATGATGTTTTTCCTTCATTACTTGCAGGTTCATTTTCTCGATCAGCAGTAAATTTTATGGCTGGCTGTGAAACTGCTGTCTCTAATATCATTATGTCCTGTGTTGTATTTCTAACCTTAGAATTCATAACACCTCTTTTCAAGTACACCCCAAATGCCGTTCTTGCTGCCATCATTATATCTGCTGTGGTTGGGCTCTTCGATGTTCAGGCAGCAATTTTGATATGGAAGATTGATAAATTGGATTTTGTTGCATGCCTGGGAGCCTTTCTTGGAGTGGTCTTTGCATCAGTTGAGATAGGCCTCCTAGTTGCTGTAAGAACTTAGATGTCTACTACCTATAATTCCTGAAGATGAATTACACTCTATTATGTGTTTTGCTTAATTCTTTTGTCACTGAACTCAATGGCAGGTCACAATATCCTTTGCTAAAATCCTCTTACAAGTTACTAGGCCTCGAACTGCTATTCTTGGGAAGCTCCCTAGGAGTTCTGTGTACAGAAATATCCAACAATATCCAGAAGCAGCTAAAGTTCCAGGGATTCTGATCGTGATGGTTGATTCTGCTATTTACTTTTCCAACTCTAATTATGTCAAGGAGAGGTATACATTCTTCTTAGCCTCTCTCATATATAAGTTTTCATTTACAAGAAGTTATTCTATAACTCATAATCAGTATCTAGTCAATTCCTGGAAATTCCTAATCTCCTGGGAACCAGATTTAAAGGTCTGGTTTTGGCTGAAACTGGTAAAGCTATTACATAAATTCTTGAGTTGTGGCTAAAAGAATAAAACTTAGCATGTCAGTGATAAATCATTTGAGGAGAAATATAGCGATGGCAGTGGCATGCAAGAGACCAATCAAACTTCTAATTATACTAGAGACAACAGGGGATGTGGATTATCTTTCTCTGGGTAAAAGTTAACTATTTTCACTTGGTACAAGGCTGAAAGTGTTGGATGGTACAAATTCATTTCTCAATACTCGTTGTTTCAAAACCTGTTGTGAAATTTTTCTAATCATAACCTTAAAAGTGTACTTTAGTATGTTAGAATAATTGTGATAGGTTTTGATGTTTTAAAATTTGGCCAAACGACAAAGTTTCTATTAGAATTCAAGACGCTTAAAGTCATGAACACGGACATCCTTGCAGGATATTGAGATGGTTGATGGATGAAGAAGAGCGAGTAAAAGCTGCATGCCAGCCAACAATCCAGTCTTTGATAGTTGAGATGTCACGTAAGAATAATTCTCCACTGGTGTTTTTAAGAATCCGTTGTCTTATTATCTAGCTTACTGTCTTTGTTAATTTGTTTGAAGTTTAAGCTCACTTTCCTAGTTTCCTGTGTAAATATATGTGCAGCTGTAACTGACATTGATACCAGTGGCATCCATGCCTTGGAAGAATTACACAGGAGTCTTCAGAAAAAAGGTGTTCAGGTAAATAAATGATGGATCAAATAATTATATGATGCAACAAAATCTACCTTTAGCTAGAGACTACGTGGTTACCTGAGGTTTCTGCAATTTTGCACAGTTTATTCTGGCGAATCCTGGACCGGTGGTGATTGAGAAGCTTTACGCATCAAATTTTGAAAATTTAAACGGTGAAGACAAGATCTTCCTGACTGTCGCAGATGCAGTGTCATCATGTGCTCCAAAACAACTGGTGGAAGAAGTATGAACAATGAAAAATGTGGTCGTTGTATGACAGAAATGAGAGCAAAAATGCACATGTCCAGTGTGGGAAGAGAGGGAGGGAAGGAGGCGGGGATGGATCTCAGATGCAGCTTAGCCTAGTAATGAGGGGGCTCAATTATAAAGGTGGTTTAAGTGGGAAGTGGCTGAGATCATACTCCAAAAGGCCAAAACAGAAATGTACACTGTGTTTGGGGATAAGATTAGGTTTTGAATTTGCAAAAGTTTGTTGTTTGTTTTTCTTTTTTATTTCCTTTAATTTGTTAACCTAGGGAATCACTTAACAGAATCCAAGTGTTTTGTGCTTTTCAGGAATTTTGGTTACCTACACACTTTTATCACTTCCATCAAGAAAAAAAGAAAAAAAAAGAAATGAATTGCAAAAGAGTGAATTCACTTCAATTTTCTTGTTTCTGTAATGGCAAATGAATTAGTGTTTTATTGGGATATATAGGAGCCGGCATGATCCTCGCCATTCTTTATCACAAAACATACTGCATTTCAGTAAAATAAGTGACCAAACTTTTTCAAACCCACTTTATAGAGCAAAACTCCAATCATATTCACTAATTATTTATTTTAAATTGGTGATGAAATCAACAGGTTTTTTTTTTCTTAGGTACAATAATTGCAGGCAACGGGATGAACATAGACATAAGGGCAGCTAGATTCATTTAGAACCCAACCCCACGTTCAGATGTTCGTATAAAAAAGCTTGACCTAATTGAAGACGTAAGATTCTAGCAGGCGATATTGTTTATTTATTTCTTTTTAAATCCATTGCGCACATTTGATGATAAGATTCTGCCATTGGCAGAGAGTAGTGATCACACGTCATAGATTTCTTTCAGGAATTTCCAATTTCCTGAGCCACTTTGGTAAACTGGCTTTGATTTTAATTATTTTAATTTACGGAAGAAGTATTTTTTTTTGGTAAAAAAATTTAAGATAAATAGATTGATAAGGTTTTTAGGTTAAAACAAGATATGTTATACTTGATAATTTAAAATAGATGATTGCAGGTAGTACATTTGAAATGATTTTAACAAATAATTATCGACAAAATTCGAACGAGTCTTAACCGATACAATCAATCACTTGTTGATACAAATGAAGTAATTGGTTATTGTTTGAGAAGATTTTTGGCATTAGCACGTGTTAATTATGTGTTAATAATTGATATATTGTTAGTATAAAATTTTAATAACATAAGCATAATTAAAAAAATGATAGATATATTTTAAAAAAATAAAAAATCTAATCAAAAAAATAAAATCTATGTTACTTTTTTAATCTCACTTTAATAATTAAAATTTTATATTAAAATATATCAAATATTAATTCTTTAATTATTATAATAAATAATAATCTTTTTAGGGTTGAAATACATATAAATATTTTTTTTAATATAAGCAACAACTGTGTAATTTATAAGTAAATATTTAATTTCTAATAGCATCAAATATTAAAAAATATTAGTGTGAAAAAAAAAACTATAGTTTTAATAAAAAAGGTTGGTCTATTTATAATTCTATGAGTTATGAAGTTGTCAAAGATAAGGACATGAGTAATACCCAAATTTAACCATCAAAGTTTGACCCATAAACACTTTTAGAGTAGAAGAAAAAGAAGTGAAAAATTACATATCTGCCATTTGTGAGATCATCCCCTTCTTCCTAAATCTTCAGTTTAAGATTATATGTTTGGATAGTTACTCAATTAAAAATCTCAATTTTAATTTGGTTTAATTTAGAATATAATATTTTTGAATTTGTTCAAATAAAAACTAAATTACAATTACAGCTTATACGCACCATTAAGTCCACTTTTTGTTAACATTTTTCATTAAAACCATTAACTCCAAATTAAAAAAAAAAAAACACACAAATTAGGTATAATAGAAATTGATAATCAAGACAAAGACAATAAGCAAAATTAAGCACAATAATTAGCCTCAAACAATCAAGCAACGAAGGTCAAATAGTAGTAATTCACATTTATAAGTCAATGAAAAACAAGAAATTTGGATAAAATTTTTTAGTCTTCGAAGGGGCAAAAAATGCACAGTAAAACAATTGTTTTAAAAAGCTTTTTGAGTTAAGGAAAATTTTTTTGTTAGCCAATCAACAAAGCAAATTCATCAATAAGATCATTAATCAACAATTAGCCTCGATTAATCAATTTATCGAACAAAAGGGTTTCAATACACGGAAGCAGCCATAGTAGCAAGATTTAAAAATTCTTCATTAAGGACTTTTCCTGGGTTTGATTCTTTTTTAAAATTTTTGGATTTTAAGACAATGTTAAAAAAAGAAAGAAAAGGTGTTGATCGATGGTAGCACAATAAATGATGAATGCCATCGAATTTTAACTATAAGATTTTATGATTTTTGAGCTTTTTATTTTTTAAATTGTCGTTGGATTCTAATTTAAGGATTTAGAGAGAGAAAAACCAGAAGATGGGTTAAACCTAAGATTTTGGTTTCAATCATGAAAAGCTATGTTGTTGGTGAATAATAAAAATCAATATTGGCGACAAGATTGATGAAAAAGAGGTTGATTTTTGATAATGTAGAGTTTATTTAAGAAGAAAAGTTAGAAAATGGAGAGTTTTTGGCTATTTTTACTATTTATTATGTTGCAGAACAGTGATTCACATTATTTTTTGCATGTATAAGTTACAATCATAACAACAAGTCTTTATTTATACAAATTTAAAAATGTTATATTTTATATTGAACTAAATTAAAATTGAAATCTTTAATTGAAAATCACATAAAAGGTAGATAGCATTTAGCCTACCAGTCATGTTGATGAGTATGGCATCATTTTAAATTTTCAAAGGAATTTATTGAAGTGTAGTTTTGTTAAAAAAAAAAAAGACTTAAAAAAGAAAAATCTTTGTTAGCTAGTGTCGTGTTTTTGTTATTGGAGTTGGGACTTGGGATATGGATAGGAAAGTTCTCATTTTTATTTTATTTGTTTTATGTTTTAAATTTTTAGTTGTGCCTTAAGAATCAAATAATAGTTTTACAGTGGAATAACGGCCATAAAATTACGATAACGCCATCATCTGCCACTGTTATTAGAGAAAATATGGTTGAAAAATTCATTCATACTCGAAATAGTGTGTAACAGCCGCAAGAAAATAACGTAACAAGGAATAATGGCAATAATGGTTTGTTATTGCCATTATCCCTATTTTCCTCCTCACAAATCACCAATTCAAGTTATAAAAAAATAAAAACTTTCAACACTACCAAGAATCATAATAAAGTAACAAAACTGCAAAAGTAAAAGCAAAAGCAAAAGCAAAAAAATAACTCAGAACCTTAGTTTCAAAATCAATCTAAAAAAAGTTAGAAAATAATATCAAATCATTTTTCAACCATTTAATCGACAGCAACAACCCTAGCGTAATCCACGAATTACCTAAATTCAAATCAGCCTCAAATTTTCAATCAACAATCAAGATCAAATAAGGTAAGAAAAAAAAGTTAAATTACATTTTTTTATGCAAAATTTTTGTAAAACAAGGTCTATCTTTGTGAGAATTTGAGAGAGACGAGCGAGGTACTCTGTAGGCACTAGGCAGGTGACAGTGATGAGGAGATGAGAGAAAAAGTGAGAGATGAATGGAAAAAGAAGAAAATGCCTGAGCCAAGGCATGAAAAAGAAGAATAGAAAAAAATGTGAGGTGCGAACTGGGAATTAGGTAGCCAAATTTTGGGAATATTTGGGGATATGTGGGTGGAGTAAGAAAGGAATGTAGGGTGGGGTGGGTAGGTTTTTTATTTAATTTTGTAATTAATTTTATTAAAATATAAATTTAAAAATTTTTAATTTTTAAAATTTTTTAGATAAAATATAATTAGAGGGATTGAAGATTTATAATTTAAAAAAAAAATTAAGAAATTAATAATTTAATATGATATATATAGAGATTTTAGACGAAAAATTTTGATAAGTTTTTTTGTATAAGTTAGATGAAAAGTAATTAAAATTAAATATTATACTTTGATTTTGTTATATGTTAATTTATGATTTTACATTTAAAATTTAATAATTTTTTTGTTATTTTGGTATTTATATTATTGTCAATTCTTTTGATATTAGATTAATTCTTATTATTTTTGTATAATTATTGAAGATTCTATTTATTATATAATTATTGAAAGTAATTTGTGATTAAAAAAATTTATATCAATTAGTGTATCAAAAAAATTAAGTTACTTAATAAATTTAGCGTTTTATAATTTATTACTCTTAAGATTAAAAACTAAAAATTAAAAAATATATATTATTAAAATATAAGTTTGAAATTTTTTACTTTTTGAAATTTTTTTAGATAAAATCTAATTACAGCGATTGAAGATTAATAATTTAATATGATATATATAGAGATTTTAAATGAAAAATTTTGATTAGTTTTTTTTTTTGTATAAGTTAGATGAAAAGTAATTAAAATTAAATATTATTCTTTGATTTTGTTCTATATTAATTTATGATTTTGTATTTAAAATTTAATAAATTTTTTTGTTGTTTTGGTATTTATATTGTTGTCAATTATTTTGATATTAGATTAATTCTTATTATTTTTGTATAATTATTGAAAATTCTATTTATTATATAACTATTGAAAGTAATTTACGATAAAAAAATTTATATCAATTAGTGTATTAAAAAGATTAAATTACTTAATAAATTTAGCATTTTATGATCTATTACTCTTAAAATTAAAAAATATAAGTTTGAAAATTTTATTAAAATATAAGTTTCAAAATTTTTAATTTTTGAAATTTTTATAGATAAAATCTAATTAGAGGAATTGAGGATTTATAGTTGAAAAAATTAAAGGATTAATAATTTAATATTATATATATAGAGATTTTAAATGAAAAACTTTGATAATTTTTTTTTGTATAAGTTAGATAAAAAATAATTAAAATTAAATATTATATTTTAATTTTTTATATATTAATTTATGATTTTGTATTTGAAATTTAATAATTTTTTTGTTGTTTTGGTATTTATATTGTTGTCAATTATTTTGATATTAGATTAATTCTTATTATTTTTGTGTAATTATTAAATATCTATTTATTATATAATTATTGAAAGTAATTTGTGATAAAAAAATTTATATCAATTAATATATCAAAAAGATTATGTTACTTAATAAATTTAGTAGTTTATGATTTATTATTCTTAAGATTAAAAACTAAAAATTAAAAAAATTTAATGCAAATTTAATTTTTAATGATGGAATAAGTAACATTAATATTTCTAAATATAAGTTTATTTTATTTTTATACAAAATCGTAAGCATGTTACCACGTGAAGAATTCCCAAGTAAAGGAGTAGAGGATGCGCCATGTGATGATATAGGTTGGCATTTTGGAACACCTGTGTCAAATACAAAAAAAAATATTTTATGCAAACTTTGTGGTAAAGTTATAAAAAGAAAAATAAGACGTTTCAAGGAATACATTACTTATAAAATTGAAAATGTTGCACCATGCTCCAATGTTACTAATATGTTATGTTTTTATAATTCCTTTGAAAATATTATTGTTAATTTTTCAATAAAAATTATAACATTACATAAGCATGTACAACTAATTTTCTCCATTTTTCTTAACTATATTATTAATAGGTATAATAAGAGAAAGTATGATAAAACTCTTTCAAAAAAAGAAATAAAAAAAACTGACAACAAAAAGAGAAAAAATAAATGTTTATCACAGTTAAGAGAGGAAGATGATTATAAAAGATTTATTGATGAAGACACCGCTACTAGACAAGCCATGTGAGATAGTATCCAATCACAACATGAATAGCACAGAAAATAAGAATTCAGATAAAGAATTAGTGGTTAGAGTCATATATATGAAGAGGGACGAAGCTCTCATGGCTCAGTTATTGAATATTTTAAAGAAAGAATAAAGAAATCAACTCCAAAATGAGTTTAAATTTTCATTATAAAGAGCTATACTTAAATTGGTTAGAAGTAAAAGTTCAAAGCAACAAAAAATAAGTAATTCATTTTTAAAGATATTAAAAAAGAAGATGGGTGAATCAATATCAAAATTTTTTATATATGATTGACTTATTTTTCAGTTAGCAAACTCTTCATGGTTGCATAATTTGATTTATGTGGTAGCAAAAGTTGGCTAACAGGTAAACCTTTCAACACCTTATGAGATGTCAAATGTGTATTTAGAGTCTGAGTATCAATAAATTCATGAATAAGCTAATGAATTAAAAGCTCATTACAATGAATTGGGTGTCAGTTTGATGTGTGATGGTTCGACTAACAGTTTGAATCAAATGTGTATAATTAATTTCCTAGTTTACTATAGTAAAAGGATCATTTTTTGAAAATCTATAGAAGTCTTAAATATTCATAGTAGAGATTCAAACTTTTACTATAGATTATTAGATGAAGTTGTGAAAAAATTAGGAAAAAATACATTGTTCAAATAGTCACTGATAATGAGGTAGCACTTAAGGCCGTAGGAAAAAGGCTAATGGAAAAGAAAAAATATTTATATTGGACAACATGTTTAGCTCATTGTTTGGACTTGTGCCTTGAAGATATTGGCAAGAAAAAAATGTGGCAAAGGTTTTGGATGATGCAAAAAGAGTGACTTGTTTATAGACAATCACATTTAGACTATTAATTTAATGAAGAAATATACACAAAAAAAGCAAATACTTTATCTTGCTCTTACCCGATTTGCCATTCATTTCATACAGTTAGAAAAAATAACAAGGTAAAAATAAGATTTAAGAGAGATGTTTAATTCAAAGGTTAGTACTTAGTAATTAGTATAATTGTTTAAATCTAGTATCTTTTTATGATATTATTGTTTAAAATATTAATTTAAAATATATTACTTTAAAATTTTATTAATGACTATATAGAAATTTAAAGAATCAAAATAGGGATAACAAAAATTAGGGCCTATTTATGAAGCCAGAAAAATCATTTTGAAAAAAAAATTTTGGAAAAAAATAAGCAATATAATAAAAGTTTATGAGTCTTTGACAAAAGTGTTACATCTTATGGATGATGATGAAAAACCAACAATGAGCTTTATTTACGAGGTTGCAGATAGAGCTAAACAAGCAATTTAGTAAAATTATCGTTATTCTACTAAATATGAAAAGATTATTGATAATAGATGGAGTTTCATGCACTCTGACTTGCATTCAGCTGGTAAGTAAACCAAGAATATAGATGATATTTAAAAAATATATTTATTTTTTATACTTAAATTACTTATATACTTATTTTTTATTACTTTAATATAATATTGTTATAAATTATATTTAGGTTACTATCTAAATCCACAATTTCAATTTTGAGTGAAATATTCTGCAAATGTATTTAAAAAAATATTAGAAGGTACAAAAGTAATTATTAAAATATTAAAATCTTTTATCGACACTCAAATCAGAATGATTAATCAAATTAGTATTTATTACTATTTTATGACTTTGATATTTATTTTATGTATTAAAAATAGAATTATTTTTTATTTATTCATTTATAATTATATTTTCAATTGATGTAATTATTATTATTTTGAAACAAGCATAAAACATACAGTACTTTACAAGCATAAAGAGCTTGAAAGCAAATGAATTCAAGTAAATAGTAAATTAAATAATTATAATTTATTTATATTATTTAATTGTATAGCATATTTAAATTTAATTTAAATAATTTTATATAGTTGAGTGGTGAATGATATATGGTACTTCTGTTCCTAAATTACAAAAACTAACAATCAAAGTGCTTAATCAAACAACATCTGCATCAAATTGTGAATGTAATTGGAGCACATTTAACTATATTAACACCAAAGCAAGAAATAGATTGAAGTTTGAAAGACTTCAAAAACTTGTATATACCTATTATAACATAAGGTTAAGAATGAGACATAAAAAAAAAAAGAGAGCATTGGCGAGATATATAATAGTTTTAATCTTATAAGCCTTGATCATATTTTTGAAGATGATGATCCACTAATAGAATGACTATAAGAAAAAAAAATCTTTTGTTAGATGGCAAAACTATAATTGATTGTCTGCAAATAATTCTGATAATGAAATGAATGTTGAACAATCACGCTAATCTCAAGAAAGGAATGTGTCTCATTTAAGTTCAAGTCCAACACCAAGTCGGAGTAATGATGGTGAGGGTTTAAATCTAGATGATGATGATGGTGATGGTGCAAATTTTGGTGATATATGGATGCAAATCGACCTTACAGCCCATTTGAAAGAGAATTTGGGCTTGCTGCTACTGGTGAACTATGCATTAACATGGTAAATATGGTGTAAATCTATCTACTAAATCTAGTAAGGGTCAAAGTGCACGTATAACTTGGTCAAAAGGAAAAGCCAAAAAGCACCACTATCATATTTCTAGAGGTTCTTCATCTTCATGTAAGAGATCAAATTCTAATAATTTTGAGTATAGTGAATAATTTGCTAGTACTCAAGGTCATTACTATCCATCTAAACAACCTAATTTTTAACATCTTCATGGTTATCCACCTCTGTATGATTATTATCCACCACAAATATATCCTCCACCTTAAATGTATCTTTCACACAAACGTATCCCCCACCACAAATATATTATCCTCAAATATATCTTTCACCTCAAATGTATCAAGAACAAATGTCACAGGGATGAGGATGGAGTCAACTTGGATCTCAAAGTGAAGATAAAGAATTTGATTCTTTTCGTCCTTTTACCATGTGGTAAAATTTGAAATATATATCAATAATTGTAGTTAATAGAATTTGAAATTATTATATTTTTAAGTTTGTAATTTTATTAAATATAGATGCTTGGTATTTAATATATTATATTTTGTTAATATTTGATTTGTCTAAAATTAATATTGAATATAAACTTGGCTTAAAAAAATTGATAGATAAACCAAATATGAATATTTTATTATAATTTAAATAAAATTATGAATAATTTTTTTAAAAAATAAAAAAATAAATTATTATAAATTATTTTTAAAAATATTAAATAAGTATTTTTATAATTATAAGTATTATATTTTATAATAAATTATGTAAAAATAAAAAAAATTTACGACCCATAATGACAATGATGACAGTGATATCTGTTATATTCAAAAATATGATCACCACCGTTATTTAAATCCTTGGCTGTGCCAATGCTGGCTCCTAAATCATATACTCGTGAAGATGTGGTCGAGAACCAGCGCCATCGGAATGATGTGTGTATGCGTCGTGTGTTGAAGGCTTGTTTAGGAGCTGGAGCCAGGGTTGCTGAACCAGGTTGGATTTGGCTTGTTATGTAAAATTTTCTGCGACTTTTTGACTCTTAGATAAAAATTTTCTGTGGTTATTGCATCTTTTGTCAAAACGTTTCCTCATCTTGTGTTTTCTCGCCCTGTTTTTAGGCGAGTTTACCCTCCGTGCTAAATGGTCGTTTAGTTCTTTCCCAAACTTAAAATGTTGGAAAACTAATTTCAGCTAAGTCTGTTGCTGCCGATGATGCAGCTATGGCAGGAATTCAGGCGTGTTTCACCTTTAGAATTCTGCCTTTTTTTACCTTGGAATTTTCCATAGTGCTTTTATTTGAAATTTGGTTTTCTGTGTGATTAACAACACTCATGAACTTAGCTGTTTGACAGGGGGGCTTCTCTTCTTTAGTCAGATCATTGAGATGATAGTGCATGAGTTGCTTACTGAGATAGAGGCTCGTTTAGATTTTAAGGATGAGATGCCATCACTAGATTTCAACCTAATTATTGATAGAATACATGCCATGTCATCACTAGATTTCAACCTAATTATTGATAGAATACATGCCATGTCACAAGATGTAGAGCATGCGCTGGAGACTGCCAATTATGACAAGCTTCTCCAATCAGGATTGCAGGTACAACCTCCAATGAATCAGAGATCTTCGAATGTGTATGGAGTGGAAAATTTATTTTAGTGAGTTCAATTGCAGAAAGCTGATTTCTTGTGTAATTCATATTTTATACCCCAAAGATATCAGAAAAGCAACAGAGCAGTTTCCAACTTTTGATCATTCAGTTGGATCTTACCATATGTACCAGTCATTCATTGTTCTTTGATAGTAAGATACATGGAGCTGTTGGTCTTTACATGTTTGGAGATAGTATATGCATTGTAACTTTAAGGTTAATTATTAATGATGCAGTCGCCTCTATTTTCAAAATCTTGCATATGGAAATTGTTGGCTGTCCAAATGTTGGAAAGTCAAGCCTCTTTAATGCATGGAGCAAAGTACGTTGTTATCTCCCCTTTCTTCATATTGCATAATTTATTTATATGGCCATTACTCAGTTTTGATCTGGTTCATGTCTGTGTCACATCATCTAAACAATTTGTATGACATATGAACTCTTAGTCCTTTTACCTGCTTACTGGTACTTTCACATGGACATGGCATGGCATCTATTTCAACGCCATGTCTTACTTTTAGCGTGCAGAGTGAGAGGGCAATAGTTAAAGAGATTGCAGGAATCATTAGGGATGCGGTGGAAGCCAGTGTTACTGTTTCAGGTGTCCCTGTAATGCTTCTTGATACTGCAGGCATCAGGGAAACTAATGCTGTTGTGGAGAAGATTGGTAAGATTTTTCTCCTTGCCTGACTCTAATTCCAAAAATGGCTCATGTTAATTTACAAGCATCTAGTAGGAGGATGCCAAGTTGATAATTATACTAGATTATGCTTTTTGAATAAGAAAGTTGGTTCCTCTAAATATATCTTTGATTCAATTGTCAGTCTGTAAAACACATAGATAATGAAATTTTTACTCTGCTTCCCATTGGAAATTCAATGAATAAGCCTCTCCTTTGGTGTTCAGAAGACTAGGTTATACTTTGTAGTTTGTCATTTCCTATCATGAAACCTCCAAATAACTAGCAAAGATGTGAATTGATTCTTATATCTCTTCTTTGTGCTGCATAGAGATATCATCTAAACTTGGGGGCACCTTTTGTCTTATCCGTTATTCTTGGGGGATTATGAAGCTCGATGTTACCACGTTGCTGGTAATGCCATGCAAGATACAATTTAGCTTGATTTCTATGAAATGTATAGATGCTCAATCATTTTCCTTTCATTGAGTGAAGAAATTTGGTGTATTTAGTTTTACACTCTGTATAGCACGTAGGAAGTGTTTGAAGATACAGTCATCGCCTCTTCAAAGCAGTTGATTAAGTGTTATTTGAATAGTTTTATTTACAATTGGAAGTTAATTTTATTCTTTATGTTTCTTGTTTATATGTCAATAATTATTTAGATTTGTATGACTGTTTTGTTCTAGGTGTGGAGCGATCTGAAGCAGTTGCTATGGATGCTAATGTCATTGTCATGACAGTGAGTGCACTTGATGAATGGACTATGGCAGATACCAAACTTCTTGAGAGGATTCAATCCATCATGGTAAGCCATTGGCATTGTGGTTAATATCTACCAATCTTGCTGGCTTTTCCATTTTATAAGTACTTTATCCAATGAATTAAGGCCATGTTTGATGCATAGGATAATGGATAGAATAGGATGATTCATTCTATTCCATGTTTAGTTTGTATCTAAAGAGAGGGATAGAATTGTTAGAAGGATTAATCATCCTTTTGGCATAGGATGATTCAATCCTCCCAATTTCCAATGTAGAGAGGATTACTTTTAATCCATAAGATTGAACTTATATGTTTTATTATATTTTTAAAAATTACATCAATAATTTAAATCATCTAAACTTTGAAATGGATAATTTTGACCAATAAATAAAATTTTCTATCACAATCATTGCGCACATCAAACACAATATAGGATGACATTATTTAATTTAATTTTATTTATAATATCATCTTATCCTATCCTATCCTATCATAATCTTGTACACTAAACGCATCCTAAGCTTCTTGGGGTATATATTGTAATTGGTTGTGATTTTGTGGTTTAAGAGATCAACACCCATCCCAATGTGTCTAGTGATCAATAAAATAGACTGTGCTTCATCTGCTTGCTCTGATTGGGTGGATAGAGAAGCCAAGTCTTTCAGTAAGCATGTCTTTACATGTGCCATCACTGGACAAGGGATACAAGATTTGGAGAAATCAATCTTAAGAGATAGTTGGCCTAACCGAGATTCCTAGAGGAGGATGTAGATGGACTTGAACCAGGTTAGCATTTTAAAACTGCCTGTTCAGCTTTTTTTTGCTTTTATAGCGACCATAGTTCCATTTTCTCTTCCCGGATTTGAGGGATTTATAGCTGCTCCTTGTGGAATATTTTCTTGTGATTTCTCAGAGACAGTGTGAACATCTCATGTGTCTCAGGGGGCTCTTATTAGTTGAAATCATCAATAAAAAAGGAACTCCCTCTTGATACTTGGGCAATTGATTTAAAGGATGCTACATTGGCCCTTGGCCAGACCTTGGAGGAGATTTTATCCAATATTTTTGGCAAGTTCTGTATTGGAAAATAGTTCTTTGTGAAGTAGCTCAAGTAAAGCACAAAATTTTGTTTATTTGCACTTCAAAAGTCTTGCTGTCATTTTATTTTTTATACAATTTCCTTAGTTCACCAACTTGCTAATTTTTATTTTTTTTTAAGAAAGAAACGAGTTCATGTTGATAATATTCTGATGAGTTTGATTCCTGGGTTCTTGCTTCATTTCCAAAACCATATTGTTTCATAATCTATTTAATGACTCTCTTGAAAGTGTGGATAAAATTTTGTTTCTATAATATTGTATCACACTAATTAAATAAAATTGTCCAAGTTCCCACTTTTCTAAACTTTTTTTTTTGTTTTTATTTTTACAGAATTAATTCTGGTGTTTGCAATATAATAATACAACGATGGGTAGAACATTGGTTTCCTCAGTGGGATTTGTGCTTCTCTGCTGCCATGCATCAATCACAGAAGCAAAGAAAACAGCAACGGTGGGAGTGAAAGGAGGTAAGCACCACGCCAAATATAGAGATCCAAAACAGCCGACTAAGGTCAGGATTCAGGACTTCTTGGGTAAAATGACCCTGGAAAAAAGGGTTGGACAGATGGCGCAGCTTGAACGTCAAAACCTGACTTCAGATATCATAAAGAATTACTTTATTGGCAGTGTTTTAAGTGGTGGAGGTAGTACACCCGGGAAGAATGCTAGCGTAAAAGAATGGTTGAATATGGTGAATAATTTTCAACAGCGTGCTCTTGCCACTCGTCTTGGGATTCCAATGATCTATGGAATTGATGCTGTTCATGGCCATAACAATGTTGTCAATGCCACCCTTGTCCCACATAATGTTGGCCTTGGAGTAACTAGGTAAGGCTCCTAATTGGCTAAGTGCCAACTTATCTAATCTTATAATTAACCTGATACTTCGATTTCGTGATCGCTATGTACCTTATTTTCTTAATTGATCTACCAGGGTCCCTCTTCTTGTTAAAAAGATTGGAGCTGCAACTGTACTCAAAGTTCGAGCAACCGGCATTCCTTACGCTTTTGCACCATGCATTGTAGTATGTGTTCTTGCAAAATGCGCATGGTTAATTAATTGACATTTCATGCTGTTATAAATTTCTCGTCATTCCTCTTTACATGTTTATATATATATATTTATATATAAATGTAGGTTTGCAGAGATGCTAGATGGGGGCGATGTCACGAGAGCTTTAGTGAGGACCACGTCATTGTACAAGAGATGACTCTAACCATCGAAGGGCTACAAGGAGAAGTTAAAGCCGACATGGAGGGCATGCCATATGTTAATGGAAAGTAAGAATTGAATCGAATTACATTTTAATTATATATATATATATATATTGTCCCTTGATATCAATAATTTGATTATCCCTTGTGTTTGATGTAGAACAAAGGTGGCAGGTTGTGCCAAACACTACGTTGGTGATGACGGCACGCTCAAGGGCATTAATGTAAACAACAACATTGTCGACCAGGCGGGCTTGTTTGGCATCCACATGCCTGCTTACCTTAATTCGCAGGCGAAGGGTGTTGCCACCGTCATGGCTTCTTATTCAAGTATTAATGGAGTTAAGATGCATGCTAATCACGACTTGCTTACCGGCTTCCTTAAGGACAAACTTGGTTTCAAGGTAAATTTTAATTTGCAGATTGCCTAGAAATTTGTTAGCAAATTGCTTTTCAGAAAAAGAAAAATTGGTAGCATATTTACTAAGTAAAGATTTTATTTTACAGGGTTTCATCATATCTGATTGGGAATTAAGGAATCGACAGGATCCCTATCCTTCTCATTCAAGCTACATTTATTCAATTCAAGCTTCAATAATGGCTGCTGATGACATGGTCAGTTCGAGGCGTTGCTTCTTATTCCTTGTTCTTACTCAAAGATTTCTTTAAGATGTGACCCTTAAACCTGAAGTATTAACTCAGCAACCACTTGACTCTCTTCTTCCTTTTCTCATCCTACGCAAATTAGAAATATAGTTAGAATTATTGTTTAAGTTGACAGATGAAATAATGCAGGCTTGCTGATTTTCCAGGTGATGGTTCCTTACAACTACAATGAATTCATCAATGGCTCGATTGATTTGGTTAAGAAAAATGTCATTCCAATGAGCTGAATTGATGATGCCGTGACAAGCCTGCGTGTCAAGTTTGCCATGGGCCTCTTTGAAAATCCCCTAGGCGATTACAGTCCAAATGACGAGGTTGGGTCCAAGGTGAGTTCTTGCAAAAACTAAAATTGGTTTAATTTTCTCTTGCTGTTTTAAACCCCGCCTCAAAATGACCCAAGAAGTAAAACGAACTCTTTTGACTACTAAAGTTGGATTCTTCTGACAACAGAAGCATAGAGAATTGGCAATGGAAGCTGTAAGGAAAACACTTGTATTATTGACGAATGGCAAGACTGGAGTGCCACCTGTTTTGCCTCTCCCAAAGAATGCCAACAAGATTCTTGTTGCAGGAACCCATGCTCATACTTTGGGCTATCGGTGTGGTGGCTGGACTATTGAATGGCAAAGAGTCAGTGGGAACAACTGGACTGCAGGTAATTATTAACCAAATTCTACATTTCAATTGTATCATGGAGATCTTGACATTTTCATTTGAACAAAACTTATCAATTGTTTGATTAGGCACCACCATCCTCAACGCCATCAAAGCCACTGTCGATAAAATCACCAAAGTGACCTGCAGGAAGAATCCTGGGTTTAACAAGTACAACTCCGACTACGCCATCGTGGTGGTTGGCGATGTTCCTTATGCAGAGACAAGGGGTGACAGCCAAAACTTGACTATCCCAGATCCAGGTCCAAAAATAATCCTGAACGCTTGTAAGGCTATCAAATGCGTTGTTGTCCTCATTTCAGGGCGTCCCATTGTAATTGAGCCATATCTTGCAACAAAGGACGCCCTGGTGGCCGCATGGCTCCCTGGAAGTGAAGGCCAAGGCGTGGCTGATTCAATACATTTTCCATACATTTTCCATACATTTTCTTTGCACACTTGGATAAAGGGATAAAGACTTTATTTCTAGTCAATGTGGCTTAAAACAATGATCGATTGCATCATAAAATTTGATCCAATAGTGGTGCAACTAACTTTTAATCATAAACAGAGAATTATGACTATATTTAACATAAACTTATAATTTCAGGATAGTCCCACCAATTGATTATTTCAATACATTTATCACCTAAATATTTACATTTTGAGAGCAATATTACTCTAATTTCAAAAAGGCTAGACCATTTCTGAGTCAAAAAGATGCAATTATTGCTTATTGTATGTTTTTCTCAGTCTGTACTTTTTTTTCTTGACTTTTATGGTCATGCCAACATTATATAGAGATGGAAAGTTGGTTGGAATTTTCAACACGGAACGACACGGAAGCTATGAAAGACGACTTTGACCTTAATTCAATTTTTAAGAAACAAATTGTTATAAAGAACTTCTAAACCATATTTATTTATTCAGATGATAGTAGTGATAAGAAAGAAATAGCCCAAAACCAAAATCTGGATTGCATATATCGATCTTTGAAAAGATAAGAGAGATGGTTCTGATTTACCTACCCAGACTGTATATCAGTTGCATCATATGCCCCCAGAAAAATGAGCAGAAGGAGATGCAAAAGGAAAAAAAGAAAACCATGGAATTAGAGAGAAGGAAAAGGGAAGAGAGAGAGAGGAAGAAGAAGAAACAATTAGCAATGGAAGAGCAGCAGAAGAAGAAGAAACAATTAGAGCAGAAGAAGAAGAAATGATCAAGAAAATATTAAAAAGAAGTTTCGAGTGCTGTTACCATATATATCTGCTTTTGTCATGTTCTTCTCACTCTTCAGTTTTCAATTTTATAAAAATAAAATCATTTAGAATTTTCAATATGCCCCCCTGCCGCCTGGCTGCTCCATATTTCTGTACTTGCATATATATATATATATATAATTGAAATTGATTTAGTTTAAATACTTATAAAATAGCTTTTGCTTGTATAAAAATTAAGCGTCGGAGTGTTTCATTTGCTTTAACCAATTAATGAAAAAAAAAAAAAGAAATAATCCTTTTGAACAAATGTTTAGGTAAATGGGGGAGAAATTAATGGCTTATAGTTGGATATATTGTTGGTATCTAACTTGAGATGTAAGACACCACAAATCCAAAACTTACTAAGATGAATAATTTCTTCATTTACAAATACAATGATTCTGAAACTTATAAACTCAATTTACCAACCTAGCTTAAGTTGAAACTGCCAGTACTTTGCCTACCAAGATGTTTTTCAGCATCAGAATCGAAAGAATTGCATGGAGTCAAAAAGTGAGACATTGCCACGACTGGCCGTTGGACGGCAATGGGTAATTAATATTACTACGATAGAAACAATGAATATTAGAAACCAACAAAGTAGACGCCTTTACCACTCTTTAAAAACCCTAAAATTTTCCACTAACCAACCTTGTATAAATATCATTCATATTTGAGAAAATTAAAGAGTAGCAGCAAATCTTACAACCGGCTGAAATGTGCTTCAACGTCAGAAGAGAACTCACCAGAGAAGAATTGAAAGAGATAGAAAAGAGAAAGAAAGCAAAGGAGAAGGAGAAAAAGAGAAAAGAGGAGGAGAAGAGGGCCAAGCAGAAGGAGAGAAGGAAGAGAAAAGAAGAGGAAGAGAGGAAAAAGAGGGAAAAGAAGGAGAAAGAGATGAAGAATCGACTTCGAGAGGAAATGAAGAGGAAAGAAGAAAAAAAAAAAAGAAAGAAACAAAAATTGAAAAGGAAAGAAAGAAAGAAGAACTTTGTCACAAGATGAAAAAATGATCATCATTCGTCTTGTAATTTTTTTTTTCTTTTCACTTTGCTAGCAATAGAATATAAAAATTTATTTATTTTTTAATAAATATGGAGCATATGTATTCATTTTGAAAATAAAACAATTTATAAAGTCTTATTATGAAAAAAACAAAATGAAAAAAAAAAAAAAAAAACTCCTTGTTAGTCTTCCACTTAATCTTTCACTATTATGGCTCTCCCTCTTTTTCACATTTTATAATGGCTCTTTTATGCAAGTTAAATATTGCTAACATACATAGCTTATACAAGTTGGAGGTAAATAATAAATTTGAAGTATCAAATTAATCTAATCTTTACAAAATAAATTTTGGTTTGATTTGAATTATTATCCAAATCACAATACAATATTTTGGATTCAAACATAGAAGTGAGTGGACCAAGATCATTTCAAAAATAGGATTGAAATATGCAATTTATTACCAACAGAATTGGTTAAGTTTTCGCTTGCTAAATTCATTAACGAAGAACAAAAACTTAATTGAATCTATTTTTGTCAGTTTAAAAAAAAATTTCATATTTACGAATTTATATATATATATATATAATAATAATAATTAAGGAAGAAATCTTAATACGTCACTTGTTTGTTAAAAAATAATATTTTCGAATGATAGTGTGCCAAACAGCGAAATAAACCAAGAAAGAGATTAAATATTCTTTCTACGTGCGGATTTTTCCTTTTTGAGTGCCCAAAGAATCGGAAGACTTAACGCTAGAGAGGATTAACCAACGATAAAAAGAGGATTTTAACATTCCGTGTCAACACGTAGGCCTTCATCTCTTTCTCTACGTTTAGCTCACAAAATGGAATAGAAGCAATGGAAGGGGCTTTCTAAATACACCACAAAAATTTTTTCATATATTTAAAATTTTTTAAAATATTCACATAACAAATATCAATTTTAACATTTAATAAATGACAAAAATATTTTTAATAGTTTATACACTCAACCCTTTTTCTTAATTTAACAATGGGAAGAATTATTTTATATTTTTGAAAATAAATTTTTGAGAATACAATATAATTCTTCAAAATCTATTTTTGAGAGTGCAATATAATTCTCAAAAATTTATTTTTGAGAATTATGTTGTATTTTCAAAATTTATTTTCAAAATTTACATTGTACTCTCGAAAATCTAATTTCAAAAATACATAAATTTTTGTTTCAATATATATTTAATTATAAACTATTGATAATAATTAATTTTAGTTTAAATAAATAAATTTAATCTTAAAATAAATAATACAAATGTGAAAATATTAGAAACAAGTTCTCAAGCAAGCATGGGTAAGAGGAGTCAGGTCATATGTGCCCATGCTTTCTTGATCTATGTGCGAATGTAAAAGACATATTAGTTCTCAAGTATGCATAGGCATAAAGACAATTTTGTCTTGAGATTAGAAAATCAAAAATATCCTTTTGCCCATGCAAAACCAAAAAAATAAATAAAAAGTATTTTTTAATTTTTTGAAGTCTCAAGAGAAAGAATAAGTTTGTAACATTCATGCTTGTAAACATTTATTTCAGTTCCATTCACACGCATGATCAAGTAAATGAGTCCATCGACCCATATATTTTCAATTAAATCATTCTTGAACAACTCATGGGATATGGATTTGCATCTAGTGATTAAAGGTAAGAAATCTACTTTTGGAAGTTTTTAAAAGTTTTTTTAAATGAAAATCTGATAAACTTTTAAGATTTTTTAAAAATTTATTTTCAAGAAGCTTCAATGATTATTGGAAATGGATATCCGATAAGTTTTAGAACTTCTCAAAAATGGATATCCTAAAATCATTGAAGTTTTTTGAAAATGAATTTTAAAAAAATCTTAAAATTTATCGGATATTCATTTCTAAAAAATTCGATTTCACCTAAATCTTATCACAAATCTTAACCTATATTCACATGATTTTAACCACAATTCAACCAAAATCAATCAAAAACAAAGTAGGAATCTTAGCTTTAATCATTGGAACATTAAAAAACACAGGTAATTTGGGGTTAATTTGATGGATTTAGGTTTTTTTGGATTAAAAAGTAAAGAGAGAAGAATAGAAAAAGGGTATAAATGAAAAATAAAAGAGAAGAGCGGAGATGCATTTAGTAGAAATAAAAAATTAAATTTTGAATTTGAGATATATTTAAAAATGAAGTGTATAAAATAATAAATTAGGTGTCCAAAAAAGAGAATAACAATTCTTAACAACCAAATATTGCCTCCTGCAGCACAATGTCAGTGAGTAATTGGAGCCTCCCCCAAAGATTTTGAAACCCTCTAAGGCCAATGAAAGGATCAGTCAAACGAGCAACTAAAAAACACCGTGGTAGAAGAATAAAAGCGGTTACAGTGTGTGTGTCTATATATATATATATATATATATATATATATATATATATATATATATAAAGTTTAGAGATGACAGCTATAATTGTCTCTCATATTAAAATTGTTATTTATTAATTTTATTATTTTCATCTTTATCCTAATTTTATATCTTATAATTTAGGAGGAATTAAAATCAATTTGTTACTTACCTATTTATTATATCCAAAATTATTATTCATAAACTCTTAAAAATAATAGATTTGTAACGCATTCATGTAAATTAAAAAAACTAGATTAACCTTTTAGTTTTCTTAACAAAGTTTAAAGCCTTCAACCAAGTATTAAACGTGTGCTATTTTTTTAGACGTTGTATTTATCTTCTCTTTTTTTTTTTTGGTATTTTTAATTTTTTTTTGTTTGATAAAATCTCAAATGAATTATGTTTCATTGATCAGATTTTTCATTTTTCTTAAAATATTTATATTTGATACATATGCGACAAACGTGAAAATGAAAGTAAGACGATCCAAATTTTTTAAAAAATGAGCAGATTTATATTGGACACTACCACATTAACACTCTTGAATCCAAGTAACATAACAAATAAAAATATATATAATTTTAATTGATCCCCAAAAATCATTTTTCAAAATTTGCCACTACTTCTGCACACCATAAAATAAGAGCGGAATTATGGTTAATAACAGCTCCACTGTATTAAAAAAAATTTTTGATTTTTCAAAAATTGAATGGAAATCGAATCAAGTATGTATAAAAACTAAACAGATTACTCAGACTAAATTCCATCATTTATTTTGTTTATTTTTTAAATGAAAAGAATTTTATTTTATTTTTTACGTTATTTTTTATTTACTTAAATTTATAAATAAAACATATTTTATTACATAAAAAATATATAAAATAATATAAAATTAATAAAAAAATATAATTAAAATTGATTCAGATAATTTCAATTTTTACATTATGAATAAAATATCAAATTGAATAGAGATTTTTATAATCGGAATCAAATCTAAATTAATTAAATAAACACAAATTAAAATCAAATCGAATACTATGACTCAAATTGATTTTCAATATTTTTTCTCTCAACCTTAGGCGGAATGGTTATTCTAATATGCCGAACCAACATGTTGTCATTAATTTGATACAGCCAAGACGGCATTATGATCACTCTTAACGTTCCAGTCTTACATGAAAAAAAAAATAATAATAATTTGGAGGTAAACATACGGAAAGACACAAATCTTTGTAAATACTCTAATTGATCCGGGCCTAAACCTATTGGGCCTGACTCAATAAGGCCCAGGGTATTAGGTCTAATTGGCCTTTTTTTTCTTTGACTTTTATTTTTATTTTATTTTATTTTTCGGTTTCTTATTTATCTTTAATTTTTTTTGTTGATTTATCTACTTATTTATTGAATTTATCAGGAGTTTTTTTAGGAGATAATAAATTTGGATGTGGTTAGTGGTAGAATGGTGAAAGGACTCAATCAACATGGGATAAGTTGTGAAATCCCATATGTGGACTCAATCTCTACAAGATAAAGGTTGAAGGGGAAGTCACGGATAAGTGAGAATTCTTCTGATTTTCATAATAAATATAGGATCAGAAACACACATGAAGGATCAGGGAAGATCAAATAGGTAGAAACACAATGGGAGACAAAATCCCACCATTCACAGATACATTGCCAGAACCATAAAGCTTACAATCGTCCCTCTTTCCAGCCTAGTTTCCACCTTAAAATTCGTCAACCAAACTTGCCAAAACCAAAGTCACTCGCATTCCCACCTGCACTAAAACAATCTTAAAAAACCCCACAATCGATCTTGATCGAAACCTATAGCACTCAACTGCCAGCAATCAAACCCCAAAGCCATATATAGAAAATAATTCCACCATCACTGTTTAACCACCTTTAATTTCCCTAACCAACCATTCAGCAATTAGAGTCCCAAATTAAATCAATTTCCAAAAAGTGAAACACAATTCCCAACAGGCCTCAATTATCAACAACAAACCCAACATAAGACATTTTACAATTTTCAGCAAAACGATCCACAACCCAGATCCATTCAGTTGCACCCAACACTGTCAATGCTAATTCAAAGAAGAAACGAAGCAAAGTAAAAAAACTAAAGGAGATCAAAAACAGAAGAGAAAAGATGAAAACAAAAGGGAAACCCGAAACCTCCCTGGTGTTGGCGGTGACAGGCGACGGTCAGCGTGATCTCTAAAAGATTTGAGCGGTGAAGACGTAGAGCTTGACGAAAGAAATCACATACTGAAAGTTGGTGAAGATCAGACGGTGGAAGAGGCTGACACAGAAGAAAGAAAAAATCGTAACTTACACGTTAGATCTACGTCTTTAGGGAAAGATTTACAAAAAAACAAGCCCATATTCGTGACAAAGAGAGTAAGAAGCAGCGATGGGGAGAATTTTGGCTTGATCTGTGGTCGGACGGTGGTGAAGTACAGTGACGTCGGTGACGGATCACAATGGCATAGGTGATGAAACCTGGAAACCTTTGAAGTTTTCTACCTAGGTTCTTCTGTCCTTAGAGAAAGAGGGAGAGAAAGTTGAGTGTAGAGAGAGAAGAAGAAACGATAAAATGAAGAGAAAAGCTTAAGAGTAGGCTTTTATAGGATCAATAAAACGGTGTCATTTTGGTCAAAAAAATCGGGTTCCTTTTAACCCGTTTCAAGGATCCGCACGTCATACATTAGGTGATCTGACCTAGTCACTCAGCCCGATCTTCTGTTCCAGTCCAACTTCACACCATTTGAGCTCCAAGCTGAGCCATTTTCTTGTGTGAAGCCGAGCTGCGATGATTTTCTGGAGCTAAGCCGCAAATTGTTTTGGGTAATCTTTGTCCATTTTTGTCATTCTGCCCATTATTTGTCATTTTTTTTTTGAATGAGTAAAAAGGGATAAATGAATAAAGAAAAACATTTACAAAAATAGTTTGAAGGAAAAGTTGAAAGTATCAATTTTTTTTAAAAATAAAATTTAAAAAAAAAAATCCATTTCTTGAGGAAAAGTTGGAAGTACTAATTTTTCTTAAAAATAAAACTTAAAGAAAAATATTTTTAAAGGAAAAGTTGAAAGTATCAATTTTTCTTAAAAATAAATTTTTTAAAATAAAAATTTCCAAAAGCATTTTGAGGAAAAGTTGAAAATATCAATTTTTCTTAAAATTAAAATTTCAAAAAAAATATTTTTGAGGAAAAGTTAGAAGTATCAATTTTTCTTAAAAATAAAAATTATCAAGAAAAACATTTTTAAGGAAAAGTTGAAGATATCAATTTTTTTTAAAACAAAAAATCTCCAAATGCTTTAAGGAAAAGTTGAAAGTATCAATTTTTCTTATATAAAAGCATGAGTTTTTTTTTTTAAATATGTATTAATCATTATGCTTTACTTTTTTTTAAAAATAATGTTAAATAATCCGACGATGGAGTCTCTACAAGTGAAACAATAGTTTTTTTGTATACTCTTGAGGTGAGAAAATTTTTTTAATTTTCTGCCAAAAGTATTGGAGTTAATTAAGAATAATTTTCAATAATTAATTACTTGATAAATTTTTTAAAGCTTATCGGATAACATGAAATTAAGCTAGTACCATCTTTCGATGGGCATTGTGAGGGTGCTATAACCTTTTTCATACGTAATTATACTCCTGAACCCTATTCTAGTTAATAGACTCGAATTTATTCTTTTAGGGACCCTTAAACTTAGGTGTTCCTTGAAAGGATAGATTCTTTAGGTGGTCAATCGCATCTAAATAAAAAATATTGATGGCGATTCTTTAAGTCAATGTCTAGCAATAGGTCTACGGATCTAAACGTTATGACAGTTTGATAACTCCACTGAGAAAATGTCAAGAGTCAGGCTAGCAAATAAATTTGTGTTATCTAAAAACTTAATAAAATTAAATTTTTTAAAAAGATTTTTATGCATTCATTTTGTTTATTTGTTCGATAATTATGTCATTCATATGCATGTGCATGACATGAGTTTTATACCCAAACTTTGTTCCTCTAGGACGAAGTAAAGTACCTATGCTTTCGTGAAGTTTTAATGCCTCCGCAGTGGCTAGCGAAATATTTCCACTCAAATTGAACCTTTTTCGCTTGTAACTTGTAATGGGTGAGGATTGGGATGCCTTACTAGTCTGTGACGGGCAATGATGTAAGGAACAATTTGAGAACCTTTAGATTTTAGCCTTGAACCATATATAGTGAACCTTATAAGTGCCTAACCCTAAGATAAAACCCTTCATACCCAATGATAAATATATACAAGAAGGAATAAGTTGTGTTGATCTAACCATTTTGATTGTTTGACTTTGTGCATTTGCATTATTATGTCATGCATCATTTTTATTGTTATATGTAACATTGTGCATCTGCATCATTTTCATATTAGATTTCATCCATGAAAATCTACATTTCATTCATGCATCAACATATTATACATAAAGCATAGCATAACATTTCTAATCATAATTATGGTGTCAAAAGTTTAAGGATAGCTCCACCAAGTAACCTCACTCACTAATACAATATAAAAGCTCGAGCCAGACAGATGGAACAAAAAAATTTTAATCGTCTTGAGAGGATAGAGAAAGCCCAAGAAAAGCTAAAAAGGGAGTTGAATAGGATTTTGGAGGCTTTGAACAAGTTAAGCAAAGGGAAAGGTATAAAAGAAAGCACTAGTCAACAAGACCATCCATCACAAGAGGTGGATGACCCATAATACCATCCTGGTTTTGGGCCACATCAAGCCCAACCCGTACAAGATCCATCGTCCCAGCAGTTCACATATCCTATAGGGTACACATACCCTGAAATGCCATCAATTTCAAATCCACCACAGTACCAAAGCTACATCAATCATGTCTTTACTGAAAATGTAGTATAACCAATATCAGTCCCTAATTTGGATGATCTAGAGGATAAAGAAAAATTGAGGCCCAAAGAGAATGAGACTTTAGAAGCCTCAAAAGCTGAACAAAAAATAAACCTATTAGAGGAAAAGCTTCGAGCAGTGGAAGGAGTTGGTTTTTATAGTTCAGTGGATACAGCTAGGCTTTGTTTTGTCTCGAATGTTGTTATTCCTTCGAAGTTTAAAGTACCAGAGTTTGAAAAATATGATAGTACAAATGTTTGAAGACCCACATTATCATGTACTGTCAAAAAATGGTTGTCCATGCTAATAATGAAAAGCTATTAATGCATATATTTCACGACAGCCTCATGGGTTCTGCTGCTAGGTGGTATATTCAGTTAGACAGGATCCACATTCATTTTTGAAGCGATATGACCCATGCCTTCATTAATCAATATCAACATATTATAAACTTAGCCCCTGATTACCTTTCTTTATAGAATATAGAAAAGAAAGTAACCGAATCATTCAAAGAATATGTCCAGAAATAGAGGGACATAACCTCTCAAGTGCAACCTCTGTTAACTGAAAAAGAGACCATTGTATTGTTTGTCAGACTTTGAAAGCTCTCTATTATGAAAAGATGATAAGGAATGTCACGGAAAATTTCATCGACATGATAATCTCAGAAAAAATCATTGAGAATGTCATTAAAAATGACAAGTTGAAAGGAAATGAAACCAAAAAGGTATAAAAAAAAGAGACTGAAGCTCAAGTCACAAGCCTTGATAGACAGTTCAGAGGATATCAACTTTATCCACCATAAGGTTACGCCTCATACTATCCTGCTATGAATAATATCTCACCTTATCCTTACCAACCATATCCATAACTAGCTTACTTACCAACTTACCAATCAGCCTTTCAAGTACCTACATATGATTCTAGACATATCACTGCATTAGCTTTAAAGCCTAACAATCAAGCAAGTTGTTTAAAGAGATCTCGGGATAACCAAGAAAGAGCATAAATTGACCATATCCCTATGACCTATACTAAGTTATTCCCAAAACTCGTTAAGAACAACTTAGTTTCTCCAGTTATTCTAGAACCATTTAAGCCACATTATCCAAAGTGGTATGATGCTAGTGCAACGTGCGATTATCACAATGGAAGCATAGGTCATTTTATTAAAACCTGCCTTGCTTTTAAACACAAAGTGCAAAGTTTCATCCAAAAATGCTTAGTGAGCTTCGATGAATTAAAGAGGCAAGATGTCAATAAGAATCCTTTACCTGATTGCACAGAGGCATGATTTTAGAAAAGGATGTCAAGGCTGGTTGAAAGCTACTTATCATTTTAAGATTTTTTTTATAGTAATGTTAGGAATTCTTTTTTGCAATATGATTTCACTTGTTATCATTTCAATAAAAGGTAAGTTAATGCATTTTGTTACATTTTCTTTTTCATTCAACTATTGTTCCATGCTTTGTCACCTTTCATAACTTTACATTTCCATTCTTGAATTCCAAACGATGAATGTTTAGACAATGATAGCAATAATTTTGGGATTTAATTTTGAGAACTCATTCACATTGATTTAAGGAGATTATTTGAGCAAAAGAAGCCAGCTATTAGCAAATGTGAAATTAATATGACTTGAAGAGGGTAGTCTCTTATAAAGATTCATGAGCTTATTTTTGTTCAATAGATGATGTTCAAAGAAAGCATTCACATTTGAGATGAAAAATAACCATATTTCTTTTACCATTTGAAAAAATGTTCATCGTTATCCCTTTGATCCTGTTATGATTTTTTTTTCTTAAAAGAACCCTATTCAAGGATCACCCTTTACACTAAGGGATAATTTTTTTAAAAAAAAAGAGCCCAAAGATCATAAAAGGTCTCCAAAAAAAAGTAAAAAGAAAGAAAAAAAGAAAAAAAATGAATGCCACAAAAAAGTAGGGTAAAACAATGAGAATATTTTTGTGAGGAATGAGATGAAAAAAGAAAAAGTAGTGAAATGATGTAAAGTGGGGTAAAATGCCAAGCTACATCAAGTGATGATCCTTTGGTTTTAAATCCTTTAAACACATATTTTGAGCCTATTTTATCTATTTCTTTCATGACCCCTCACCATAACCTACGTTATAACCTTTAAAAGTCCATTTGGATCAAATATAAGTACTCGAATTAAACCATTATATGTTAGGCTAAGGTATGCTCGTGATGAAATAATGGAATCAAGCTATATTGCTCTAGAGATTAATGTGTGAAATACATCAACAATGGGTCAAAGATGAGAGAAAAAAATTAAAAAAAAATGAAAAATGAAAGAGAATGAAAATGAAAATGAAAATGAAAATGAAAATGAAAATGAAAAATGAAAGAATGAAAGAAAAGAAAGAAAAGAAAAAGAAAGACTCAAATTGAAAACCCGAAAGGACAATTTGGGTAGACGAATCTCTGAGCTCAAAGTTGGATGAACAATTCAAATATATAGAAGATCAAAACATCTAAAGATCCCCTAAAGCTGGAGCAAAGTTTGATGAGCTCACAATGATTTCAACAGTCAATGGAATAAGTCTTTGAAAAAAAATGGAATTAATGTTCAAAATTGTCTGAATATTCATTTGTCTCAATAACATACATCCAACTTGTTTCTTTCCCCCATTTACTATTGTACCAAAACTCACTCCTCATTGATTATTTTCTTTCAGTGCACCTTGTGCTCTTTTATTCTCACATCCTTAGAATGAATCAAGAAAAGATATGATTGCCACAATTTGAAATGATAACAAATGAATGAATATGTGCTTAGAAGATTCTTGCATTCCTTTGAAAAGAAATCTAAGATACAAAGATGGTAGGAACATAAAAAAAGATGATTTGAGAAAAGTGGTATGGCCAAGTGATGAATATGAAGATGAATTGATCAACATAGCCTATCAATGATGATCAAATAATGAACATAGTGTGGATCAGAGGATAAAGTTTATTCTAAGATGGCTAGTGCTGAGAAGCCTATGAATAGTGGTGACAATAGTGTGGGTCAATGGATGAAATTTATGCTAAAATTACCAATACTAAGAAGCCTGTAAGTGGTGATTAAACGATATGAGGCAATGGATGAAACTTATATTGGAATTGTTAGTACTAAAAAGCCTATGAATGGTGATCAAGTGATGAAAATAATGATGATCAGTTGATGAAACTTGTTCCAAAGTGTTAAGAAGCTAAACAAGGAGAAAATGTGAGATGATGGAGTTTTGAGAACCATATTACCATATTTTGATTAGAATTTCATGACTTTGAAACCCACATTACATGTATTACATTAGCATTATTTTTTTAAAAAAATGTTTAAAACTTTGGTTTGGATATGCATTTGCATCATGGCATGGTGAGAATCTAGATTGTAGCATTTGCATTATTGAGAAAACATTTACATATTTGATCATGACATTCATTGTATGCATAATTTTAAGTCACTTGAAAAAGAACTTATGAATCTTTTGATAAGGAATCCTCGAACTCAAATAAGGATTTTTTAGTTTCAAATGAGAATCTTTGAGTATGAAACCCAAAATTTATCGAATGTTAATCTTCAAATTCAAATGAGAATTTTTTAATTTCAAATAAGAATATTTGAGATGTGAAACCCAAAATTTGTCAAATGTGAATCTTCAAATTCAAATGAAAATTTTTGAATTTCAAATGAGAATCTTTGATATGTAAAACCCTAAAGATTTCTTGGATGTGAATCTCCAAAATTCTAATGAAAAGCTTTAAACTTTTTTTGGATGTGAATCCCAAATTTTGGTGAACTTTTGAATTTGAATGAGAAGCTTCGAATGAGAATCTCTGAAATTTGAATGAAAATCTTTAAATATTAGATATGAGTCTTGCAATTTGCAAATACGAATCTTGCAAATTTAAATTTTTGTATGTCTGAAATCTTATGAATTAAATTCTTATTAAACTAAAATTTTGAGAATCAAATTTTAGTGAATTCTTGAGAAGCTGAAAGGTTCTTACGAATCTGAACATTTGATTTTCAAACTCAAATTATGAATTGTTGAGTTTCCATTACAAATTTTATTTGATTTGATCTATAACTTCTTTGGACATGATTGTCAATGAGCATTTTACTTTCAAAGTTGTAGAACCTCTGTTTAAAAGAGCCTTATTTATTTTTTTTTTCAAAAGTCATTGAGCCTCTGTTTAAAGGAGCCTTGTTTATTTTTTCACAAGTTGTTGAACCTCTGTTTAGAAGAGCTTTGTTTATTTTTTTCAAAGTCATTGAGCCTCTATTTAGAGGAGTTTTGTTTAAAAAAAATAAAAATAAAAACAAGAGAAGTGTCGAGTTGAGTCTTAATTTGGTGTCTATGTCTTTGCATAATTTATGTTTCACAAAAAATGTGCAAAAAGGGGTAATGTAAACACTCTAATTGGTCTGGACCCAAGCCTATTGGGCTTGGCTCAATAAAGCCCAGGGTATTAAGCTCAATTGGCCATTTTTTTCTTTCATTTTCATTTTTATTTTATTTTATTTTTTTGTTTCTTATTTATCTTTATTTTTTGGTTGATTTATCAGATTATTTATTGAATTTATTAGTAGTTTTTTTAGGAGATAATAAATTTGGCCATGGTTGGAGTGGTAGAATGGTGGAAAGACTCAATCAACATGGGATAAGTTATGAAATCCCATCTGTGAACTCAATCTCTACAAGAAGGGAAAGTCACGGATAAGTTGGAATTCTTCTGATTTTCATAATAAATATAGGATCAGAAGCACACATGAGGGATCAAGGAAGATCAGATAGGTAGAAACATAGTGGGAGACAAAATACCACCATTAACATATGCATTGCCAAAACCATAAAGCTTACAATCGTCCCTCTTCCCAGCCTAGTTTCTGCCTCAAAATTCGTCAGCCAAACTTACCAGAACCAAAGTCACTCACATTCCCACCTGCACTAAAACAATATTAAAAAACCCCACAATCGATCTTGATCGAAACCTACAGCACCCAACTACCAGCAATCAGACCCCAAAGCCATATATAGAAAATAATTCCACCATCACTGTTTAACCACCTTTAATTTCCCTAACCAACCATTCAGCAATCAGAGTCCCAAATTAAATCAATTTCCAGAAAGCGAAACATAATTCCCAGCAAGCCTCAATTATCAACAACAAACCCAACACAAGACATTTTACAATTTCCAGCAAAACGATCCACAACCCAAATCCATTCAGTCGCACCCAACACTGTCAATGCTAATTCAAAGAAAAAAATGAAGCAAAGTTAAAAAACTAAAGTAAAAAAAAGAAGAGAAAATACGAGAAAAAAAAGAAACCAAAACCTTCATGGTGGTGGCAATGACAGGCGATGGTCGATGTGATCTCTAAAAGATCTGAATGGTGAAGACGTAGAGCTTGACGAAAGAAATCACATACTGAAAGTTGGTGAAGATCCGACGGTGAGAGAGGCTGAAACAGAAGAAAGAAAAAATCGTAACTTAAACGTCAAATCTACGCCTTTAGGGAGTGATTTATGGAAAAACAAGCCTATATTTGTGACATGGAAAGTAAAAAGCAGCGATGGAGAGAATTTTGGCTTGATCGGTGGTCGGACAATGGTAGAGTATGGTGGTGCCGGTGACGGATCACAGCGGCGTCGGTGGCGAAACCTGAAAACCTTTGAAGTCTTTGACTTGGGTTTTTTTGTCCTTAAAGATAGAGGGAGAGAAAGCTAAGTGTAGAGAGAGAGGAAGAAACGGTAAAATGAAGAAAAAAGCTTAAGAGTAGGCTTTTATAGAATCAATAAAATGGTGTCGTTTTGGCCAAGGAAACCAGGTTCATTTTGACCTGTTTCAAGGATCCACACATCATACATTGGGTGATTCGACCCAATCGCTCAGCCTGATCTTTTGTTCCAGTCTAGCTTCGCACCATTTGAACTCCAAGCCGAGTCGTTTGCTTGTGTAAAGCCGAGCCTGGTGATTTTCTAGAGCCAAGCTGCGAATTATTTTGGGTAATCTTTGTCCATTTTTGTCATTTTGCCCATTATTTGTCAATTTTTTTTGAATGAGTAAAAAAGGATAAATGAATAAAGAAAAACATTTTAAAAAAATATTTTTAAAAAAAAGTTGAAAAAATCAATTTTTCTTAAAAATAAAATTTAAAAAAAAAAAAGCATTTCTTGAGGAAAAGTTGGAAGTATCAATTTTTTTAAAAAATAGAACTTAAAGAAACGTATTTTTAAAGGAAAAGTTGAAAGTATCAATTTTTCTTAAAAATATCAATTTTTCTTAAAAATAAAATTTCTAAAATAAAAATTTTCAAAAGTATTTTGAGAAAAAATTGAAAATATCAATTTTTCTTGAAATTAAAATTTCAAAAAAATATATTTTTAAGGAAAAGTTGAAAGTATCAATTTTTCTTAAAACAAAAAACCTCCAAATATTTTAAAGAAAAGTTGAAAATATAAATTTCCTTTGTATAAAAGCATGAGTTTTTTTTTGTTTTTTAAAAATCTATATTAATCATTATGCTTTACTTTTTTTAAAATAATGTTAAATAATCCGACGATGGAGTCTCTATAAGTGAAACAGTAGTTTTCTTGCATATTCTTGAGGTGAAAGAATTTTCTTAATTTTCTTCCAAAAGTATTGGAATTAATTAAGAATAATTTGTAATAATTAATTACTTGATAAAATTTTTAAGGCTTATTGGATAACATGAAATTAAGCTGATACCATCTTTCGATGGGCATTGTGAGGGTGCTATAACCTTATGTAACCATACTCCTGAACCCTGTTCTGGTCAATAGACTCGAACCTATTCTGTTAGGAAACTTTAAACTTAGGTGTTTCTTAAAATAATAGATTATTTATATAGTCAATGATACCTAAATAAAAAATATTGGTGACGATTTCTTAAATTAATGTCTAACGATAGATCTACGGATCTAAACGTTATGATAACATTTTTCATGCATTTTCTTTGCACACTTGGATAAAGAGATAAAGACTTTATTTCTAGTCAATGTGGCTTAAAACAATGATCGATTGCATCGTAAAATTTGATCCAATAGTGGTGCAACTAACTTTTAATCATAAACAGAGAATTAGGACTATATTTAACATAAAATTATAATTTCAGGATAGCGATACTATAACTAATTTAAAGAACAATTCTCCCACCAATTGATTATTTCAATACATTTATCACCTAAATATTTACATTTTTGAGAGCAATATTACTCTAATTTCAAAAAGGCTAGACCATTTCTGAGTCAATATGATGCAATTTTTGCTTATTGTATATTTTTCTCAGTCTGTACTTTTTTTTCTTGACTTTTATGGTCATTGCAACATTATATAGAGATGGAAAGTTGGTTTGAATTTTCAACATGGAACAACACGGAAGCTATGAAAGACGACGTTGACCTTAGGTCAATTTTTAAGAAACAAATTGTTATAAAGAACTTCTAAACCATATTTATATATTCAGATGATAGTAGTGATAAGAAAGAAATAGCCCAAAACCAAAATTTGGATTGCATATATCGATCTTTGAAAAGATAAGAGAGATGTTTCTGATTTGCGTACCCAAACTGTATATCAACTGCATCATATCCCCCAAGAAAAAAGAGGAAAAAGAGAAAGCCATGGAATTAGAGAGAAGGAAAAGGGAAGAGAGAGAGAGAAAGGAGAAGAAGAAGAAGAAGAAACAATTAGCAATGGAATTAGAGAGAAGGAAAAGGGAAGAGAGAGAGAGGAAGAAGAAGAAACAATTAGCAATGGAATTAGAGAGAAGGAAAAGGGAAGAGAGAGAGAGGAAGAAGAAGAAACAATTAGCAATGGAAGAGCAGCAGAAGAAGAAGAAACAATTAGAGCAGAAGAAGAAGAAATGATCAAGAAAATATTAAAAAGAAGTTTCGAGTGCTGTTACCATATATATCTGCTTTTGTCATGTTCTTCTCACTCTTTTCAGTTTTCAATTTTATAAAAATAAAATCATTTAGAATTTTCAATATGCCCCCCTGCCGCCTGGCTGCTCCATATTTCTGTACTTGCATATATATATATATATATATAATTGGAATTGATTTAGTTTAAATACTTATAAAATAGCTTTTGCTTGTATAAAAATTAAGCGTCGGAGTGTTTCATTTGCTTTAACCAATTAATGAAAAAAAAAAAAGAAATAAACCTTTTGAACAAATCTTTAGGTAAATGGGGGAGAAATTAATGGCTTATAGTTGGATATATTGTTGGTATCCAACTTGAGATGTAAGACACCACAAATCCAAAACTTACTAAGATGAATAATTTCTTCATTTACAAATACAATGATTCTGAAACTTATAAACTCAATTTACCAACCTAGCTTAAGTTGAAACTGCCAGTACTTTGCCTACAAAGATGTTTTTCAGCATCAAAAGAGGATTAATGAAGGAAATATTGAAAGAGAAATAACTGAGTAGAGCCAGCCTAAAAGAAAAGGAGATGAAGGCCAAAGAAAAGACAAGAACCCAAGAGATAGCTAAAGAATTTATGAAGTCTGCCTTAGGTTGAGTTTCTGATTTGCATTGAATCTGTAAGAACAACAAAATAGTTAAAATGTGTTAAACATGCCACCTTAAACAAAAATAGCAATATATTATATTTCAACTGGTCAAGGATGAATGTGGCATAGATAACAATAGGAACATTTACTTGCCAAACATATTGTCTATGATACAGAATGTCGCAGCCAAATCAGCAATGAGGTAAAACAACCATCGCCACAATACCCTCAGAAGCCTAATGAATTTGCATTCACAAATAGACTTCGCTAGACATTATTACAAGAATTAATAATATGAGCAAAGTTTCATGAGATCGTTAGCAAACCCATCAAACTGGGACTGCCAATGCCCAATGATTTACTAGAGACACTAAAAATTTAATAGTCTATCAACTTGGACCAGCTAAATTTACACCTGTGAAAACTACAGACTAGGCCAAGTCTGCCACCACCTCCACTTTTCAAGAAGCTTCATGTAGCCAACAGAATCACCACTGTAAATAGTAGGTGAATTGTTGCAGAAGATCCACGCCAGGCATGGTATCAAGTTTCCAAAATTTTAATGCAAGTAGCACAAGAATGAGAAAATTGCAGGACCTTAATCGCATGAATTACCAACTTCTTAATCAACCAAGCACCTTACGAAGTTCATCAACTATTTGTTTTCTGCTTGATGGCTCCATCTGCATTGGATTAAAACAATCATCCTTAGGTTCCAAGAGATATAGACAAGAATGCTGTAAAAGCAAGAAAGGATAGTTGGATGGTTTACCTTGTTTAGAAGGGCAGCAAGACCTTGAGGTAGAGCTTGCATATCTGAAGCTGAATGGCCAATATTTGTAAGCTGAAGCAATACCTTTTGGACCCGCAGCTCTTGTAGCTTCTCACTATAATTTCTCAGATCATCCTTCCATGAAAAGAAAGCTTCATCATTAACCCAAGCATCCTCTCTTCCCTTTGCAACATTGGAATCCAAAAACCATTTCTTGATCAAGTCCATTGCAGATTTATCTGACAGTTGGTCACCAGCAGCATCTTTTACAATTTTGACCATAGAACTCTCAGCAATTCTCCGGTGCAATCTTCTATAGAAGAAAGAGCGTGAACGATCCCAGTCAACAACTTCTTTTATCACCCCTTTTGCTGCCATCCTCAGAGAAGTATCATGAAGTTCTGCAAATTTAGTGGCTATCTGGGTGTATACTGGCAAAAGCTGCTTCTCACGTGATCTTATCTGCTGCTGCAGAGAATCCACCAGTGCATGGGCTCCATTGCTCTTCGCTTCCTGAAGTTTTGCCTTCAAACTTATAAGTTGTTGGTCGAGCCTGCCCATGCACTCCAGTAGCTCCTTTGTCCTAAACTTGATTTCAATCATTCCTTCCGGCTCAAGTACATTACCCTTAGCAGTGCGCTCAGCATACATTTCAATATGGTCTGAATTTATCCGGCTGTCCACAACAACCCATGCCCCACCACGAAGCTCACCCATCATGGGAATGTACACAAAAACAGGTTGTTTGTACATTCTAAGATTCTCAACGATGGTTGATCCAGCCTGAAGGATACCCTCAAAAAGATCCCTTTGCCCACCAGAGAAGCCTCTCCAATTGGCAAGAATAAAAAGTGGAAGCTCTTCCCTATTGAAATCCATTATTGCCTGAGCCGTCTTTGTAGCAGAATCTGGAAACCATACCTGTCCAGCTTGAGGGACAACCCTCTCATGGGAATCAAGTTGTCCTGGATCAGCGGGGATAACCTGCATTACTGTCTGTGTCTCAACAGCAACTATTCCTACAGGGATTCCTCCAAGCTTTGCCCTTCCTGTCACTACTGTTCTAGCCCAACCTTCCAGTGTCTCCACAAAGCTATCCCTGTCAAAAATACCTCCCTTCCAGTTCCCACTGCCATCTAAAGCACCACAAATAGCTGCACGAGGATCACATGAATTTTCTGGGAAGTAATCCACAGGTCTTTCAGGAGGATCTGAAGGACTCAAAATGGGAAGTGGACCACCTATATGAGGAGGAATGCAACTTAGCCAGTTCAAAATAGCTGACACCCCTTCAAGATCATCTGAGACGGTGAGATGGACAACCCCATTTGTTGCCATGATTTTAGGTCCACCAAGTTGCATGTGGGAGCTGTACACCTCACGACCAAGAAGTTTATTCAATGCAGAGAAACCAGTCAAAATAATGGGTTGATCAAGTCTCTGTATGCACCGCATGCCAAGACGAGCAAGATAAGCACCAATTCCCACAGTTCTACCAGTCACATATGTTAGGGTAAAGGTTTCCTTGTATGCTCTAGAGTATGCACCAGCAATGGCCCCACTACCAGTTAAGTTCTCAACCCCCAAACCATCTTCCTTCCCAACAATAGTATCTATAACCCACCTGCTCTCTCCACACTCCAGCTTTATCTCATGTGCAATGACAGATGATCCAATTCTAGCATAATCCTCAGGAGTTAAGTAAACATACTGAAAACCACGCTCAGGGCTGTATTCATCAGACCAACCAACTTTAAAGCAGGCTTTGACTTCCTCAGCTACCCCGATACGGGCACCAGAGTTAGCAGCCAAATAAATTAAGGGCAGTTTCTTAGTGCAGGCAAGATCAGTTACAGCAAGAAAGAATGCATCCTCTCTTGGGCCAAAAGAACCAGCTTTGAAGGTCACATCATTCGCAACTATCAAAATTGTTCTTCCAGAAGGGAACTCAGGAGTAGACATTTCCATGCACCAGGCTACCATGCCAACATCATTTAGTCCGGGCTGGCGCTCGACAGGAACAAGAGGAGTGCCCCAGTTACCTTTTTGGTCAGCAAATACAAGCTCCGTGACCTTAGGAAGAAGTTTATCTTTGGGTTTTTTAATACCTGGGAACTGAGATGTCCATGACTGTTGCAAGGCAGTCTCAAATGCCTACAAGTAGCATCATAGTCAGTAATATAGCTTTTATCTGCTATCGATTTTAGAGCATAAAAAAGGAAAAGAACAAGAAAGTAGCCAATATGGCAATATGCCCATAGCACTGTGCTTACCAATGGAAAGTCATAGCAATAAGTGGTATTGTTCTTCCTTGCCATTAGTCGTTTACGGTCAATAACACCCAAAGGCCGATAGTGAGCATTAAGTGGTACACCATGCAGAGGACCCCTTACAGAAAGCGAATGGTACACAACTCTGTGTTGGCTAGTATCTTCTAGTTCTCGGTATATCTGAAAGTACAATACAGCCATAATATTTTATTTTAGCTATATTCGTCGAAACTCCATTTTCATTTAGCTTAAGGTTTAGACGGGTTGTAGTTGGACAGTTAAATATAATTCTCAGACCGTACAGCTAACTTGCATTCTGCTAACCAATTTAGCGAAAAAGTGATGGATTTTTTTTTTTTTCTGAAACTACATAGCTCAATATATAACTAAATCAGTAAGAGTGCTACATAAAAAAATCAAAAGACAATGTAACACTTATGGTCTATGGTTCCTCTCAATTTAACCATTTTTGCTGGTCATTAGGATTTGTATAGTATGGCGTATAATGTCTTGGCAAACCAAAAAAGTTGCTGGTTGGAGAAAACTTTTCCATTTTTTTTCTTACTTCTATAGGAAAGCACTACAACTAGGTCCTGGTGGAGAATTTTTGAAGCACTACTATTTACCGGATAGATACTTACATGTACAGTGCATGTCTGGCCAGTCACATTTGTCACCACAACTCTCCAAGCACCATTTGCTTGTCCAGAAGATTCCATCCAGAGCTTCACTTCCCACTCACAAACACCTAACTTATGCATTCTTACACCAACAAATGCATGAATTTCCTGAGCCAGTTCTTCTAAGATTGACTCTACTGCAGCTTCTTCTTGTACAGCTTCTAGGTCAACTCTCCTGGTTAAATATCTCAAATGTAAGAAGATATATAAAATATTCACTGACCATACAGAATGTAGTGGAAAAAAAGAACAAGAAAAATAATAATATGGGCTTAATTACTTGGGATAAGGCACAAGGTCATTTATCTGTTGCTCTCGTAAGATACAAAGATACATATGTGCATGGTCAGATTTTAGAGTAGCATTGTGAACGTTAAGCTCCAACTCCTCCATTGCAGTCATTAAGGACCTCAAAATGCTCCTTGAAGTAGAAGATGTAGCCCATTGACTATGCATCATGTCAAAATCAAGTCCCCTATATGCTGTAAGCCCATCATCTGTCGTAGGCTGCCTGACTAGCGTTCTGAGAAACATCCTCTGAATTGGCAGTGGCTTGTCCACAACAGTGTATAAGTGCCATTGACGGTCACGAGATGGCATATACTGTATATTCTGGTAACCTTTAAGCTTATCCTGGATTAAGAGTTAATAAATATCAGATCAAAGGTGCATGGTAATATTTTTTTTCTTAGAAGGAAAACAATGGAGCATAAGTAAAAATAACAGACCAATTCAAGGTATATGGATAGAGGAGGTTCTAGATGACGCAAAAGAGGTTCTTCCTCGTAATAGAGCTTTTCAGTTGACCAATGAAATGAGTGCCTCATAGGTGTTCGCCCTTCATCTCTCTGTATGATACAGCTAATGACCCCAACACCTGCAGAATGTAGACTTGACCCCACCTCTTTATCTTTAAGTATTTTTGCTAACTTATTGATTCTCTCTTGAGCTTGATCCTCATCGCCACTGCAAAGAGTAAAAGTAGAATGCTGATTAAGAAAATCAGTGATTCTGTCCCTACATTCAGTTAGAAGCTTATTGTTTTGGCAAACATCTTTTATGGGAAAAAAAAAAAATAAAAGCAGACCAATTCAATGTAAGATTATCAATAGTTTGAATTTATATAAAACCAAAATCCATCCATCCTAGTAATATCAGATTTGAAATAAACATATATACACTTGCCTAAGGATTTTATTAAGTTGTATAATTTTATGTACTATAAATGACATTGAAAGCTCAACCCTTCACAAGAAAATTGTCAGTTCAGCAACAAATTTCAACCCAAGCAGAAGTTCAGAAGATGTATACCTATCCTGAAGTAAACTCATCTGATTGTTGATGCCCACCAGTGCAATATGCATCATATTACCAAAGGTAGTTGGTTCTACAGATCCTTTTAGAGTTACTCCATGAAGGCTATGAGTTGTTTCCCTCAATGCTGCATTAATAATTGCAGGCAAAAGTTGGAGAGATTTAATTATAACCATGGCTCCCCAATTCCTCTCACTATGTTTCTCAACTAATGGTTTATCAGACATTTGTTCATCAGACACATTCTTTTTCTCAATATGCTCTTCCAAGAACTCCCAGGAAGCAATAAGACCAGATCTATGCCACTGCATCCGGACACTTCCCTTTACAAGATAAGGCTGATGACAAATACAAACAGTTAAATGATGATGTGATAGTCCCAAAATAACATAAACTGAAGGTTGTGAGAGTTAAGCCCTAATACCTGGTATAGCCTCCGAACATAAGTCTCTACAACCCGCCTCTGAAGGGTGTGATCACTATGATCAAACAGACCTACAAGAGCATCTTCAACAGCTAAAGGAGCACCAACGAGATCCTCCATTCTTTCATTAATGGCACTTTTTCTCTTGGGAGTGTCCATAGTTTCACCATCCTCAGTAAACATTTCTAATTCAGAAAGGTTTCTAGCAATGGTGGAGCGAAGTTCACTTAATTTGGTTTGTTCCAGTAATTGACTTGCCTTCAATGCCAACTACACACACAAATTCGAAAATAAGCCTCTGAGGGAAACAATCAAATATCTCCTCCAAGGCAGAATTAAGTGAATTTTGGAAAGCCAAAATGATGAATATGAAGAACACAATATTAAAAACTTATTATTGTAAACTTATTACTTAGTAGATGCTCAGATGAGTAACTTAGTGCAATAGCAAACCTCAGAATAACTTGTATGGTTTAATGAAGAGAATCGGATTAGTTGATCTCTATAAGCAGCAGGGTTAGGATAAACGAGTTGTTCCAAGAGTCTGAGTATCAATTTATTTTTACTCTTGACACCCTGCAAGCCAAAAAACTTGTATTGCATGAGTATGGAATAATTTACAATAGCAAAAATATATAAAAATAAAAGGCCAGTGTTAAAAGTTTGATACCTGATGAGATAGCACAATGTCCACAACCTTTAAAAGATCTTTCTTATACTGAAGTCGAAGACGTTCAATCACATCAGCCTGCAATATGACATTGAAAGACTATTTTAAACATGCAAACAAACTAACAAACACTCGAAAGCTAGAAGACTGTAACTGGACTTAGAATTGAAAATATGATCTTCAAGATTTATGAATCTCAATTGATGTCTTGATACTTTAGAAAAGGGTAAATCAGATTGGTCTTGTCAATACAAACAATATGAGAAAGATATATATACACTGGTGTATTAACAATATGAAGAACATGTGTTCTTTTGCTACAAAAGTTACCTGGATGTTGTCACTGAATAACTCTTCAACAGATAGATACTCTTCAAAAAGGGACCGCACGATAACACGGGCATGGCTCTCTCTTCCACCATCATAAGACTTCACGAGACTCATCAATGGCTCAATAAGCCTTTCTAGGGATCCTCTTTCTTTTTCAGGACAAGAGGATAGATAGGACTGCAACCAAAGTGGGTGCCCAAGTGTTTACTTTCCAGTTGGACAAAAATAGACACAAAAAGTGGACTTCAAAATGAGGACTGTGGGAAAACGAAACTCACTTCTAGGACTCCTTTCAATAACTTGGCAGGAAAGTCAATATTCAGGGAGCTTGAAATTGCTTCAAACCCTTTACACTTTGACTCCAGCTGATACAACGGCAATAATAAAAGTAAAATCAGATGAAAGATACAATGTCTAAAGCCGCTACCAGAGCACCAAAGCAGAGATAAATCCAGAGGATATATATTTACCTCATTTTTAAGATTTTTGGGAAGCCTGGTTGCCAGAACAGACATGCATTCTTGCCATTGGAGGAAAGGCAGCTCAGGACTGTCAAGACAATTTAGCAGGCTTTGAACTACCTGTAACACAAGTAAAACCAACCGATATCATGAATCCAATTTCAAGAATATCTAAGAAAGTCTCAGACCGACTCAGACCGAGAATCTGAGCCTTTTCTATGTCTTTAGTGTGGAAAAAGAATGATCTCCAAGACAAGAATTTATCTCTTACTTGAATGTTTTAACTTTTTCATTGTTATTTTAAAAGACATTACTAAGACCTTTCAACCATTTTCAATCTTTGCTAATTTCTTTTAATATTTAATTTTTATTATGTCTAGTAAAAATTGTTGAAAGCAAATAAGTAGAGTTCCAAATCAAAATTCATTTTGTTCTCCAAACATTCTTTAAAGTTTACAAATTATCTCTACATATAAGTTAAATGTATTATAGATATTATAGCATATCAATTATTGAGATATAAATTTTCATTTTGAATTCTATAGTTTCATGTAATATTCAAAATAATACATAACACTTGCAGAAACGTGAAAGAGTTAAACGTTAAAACTATACACCCATTGTTTCAGAGCTACTTAATTAAGGGCAATTATTAAGTTTACAAAGGCAAAAAGTGCTGAAGAAGAGATTCACTGATTCCTAGTGCAATTTAATCCCTAAGATGAGATTACTCTGGGTTAAGAAATACTTACTTCATCAATATTATGCTCATAACCAGCAAGAATCATGCGGGCTGCATTTAAACTTGCAGCACATCTCTGATGAACTTTACCAGCTATTGCAGTGGGAGGCCCCAGTAAAGGAAAGCTCCCATGGAATGGTTCAGCTTTCCTAACAGCAGAAGGATCATCCAAATCAAGCCTAGCAATAAGCTCGCCAGCCTGCAAGATCAATGATTTCCTAAGTTTCAAAAAAATATAACCTTTATATTTCTCATATAGAACATTATTTACCTGCATTGCTTGACCTTCAGACATTTTGATTTTAATAATTCCTGAAGCAGGTGAAAGAAGAGGCATACACATTTTCATAACTTCAACCTCTGCATATGGTGTGTCAGCATCTATATGACTACCATCAGAAACCAAAAATCTCAGCAGTTTGCATGGTGTTTCAGCCACTAATTTTGACGGGTCATGTTCATTCTGCATAAAGAAAATGAACATAAATAACATCCCTTAATTTTGTGGGTGAAAGGAAAAGGGAGTTTTTCCTTTGAGTTGGAGGGAGGGAGATATAGCATATGAAAGAGAGGAATAAGTGGCACCTGTAGCAGGCAAGTCCTTCCATCAATTAGAAGGCGAGTACCGGCAGCTTCTTCCTCTGCATAAATGACATGACTGTTTCCATCCAACTGTAATAAATTGAAACTAAGCATTATGAAATACCAGAAAAGAAGAGAGAAAAACTGTTGTAATCACAAGGCCAGCTACACAAGGTTTTAACAAATAAAAGAGAAATAAACAACATGGTCAAAAGTAAAACATGAAAAACAATAATTCTGAATATTTAAAGGAGAAATGCTTGCCTGCATCAATAAACCACCATCTCTTAATGTATGTATCTCTGCCTCAATCTCTGAGTCATTCATTCTCAACCTATAACTTCCTGGTCCCCCCCTAGCCTTGTCAATCTGTGAATTTTTTTTTCAAAATGTTAATTATGCAGAATTAGTCAACATGATAGCCAAAATCTCCAGAAATTCTTGATAATTAGAAAAGAAACCCTTAAAATGGTGGTAAAGTGACATTATCAAAAACTCATACCGTGTATTTGCTTCCTTCAATGTTCAAGGACACTTGAGAATGCACAAGTGATATGTGCTGCAATCAAGATCAACAGACATCAGTATCTTAATAAAGACCCACATAACAAAAGCAACTCAGGCTTAACAGTGTACCTTGGGAGGGATTTGACCCTTTTCTAGATAACCAACATAATCTGAAACCATAGCTGCACTGCTGGCTGATGCTTTCTGAGATAAATAAGGAGTGTAAAACATGTATTCTATTATCAGCAAAATGAATTCTAATATATAAGCACTTACGTAGAGAGCTCCTCCAACAACTGAGAGATACCAAGGAGGCCTTTCAGCTCTAACTCGCATAGCAATTCTACTGTCCAACCAACCAGTGTGGATTTTATTTTCTCTGTAATCTGAAGCCTGTAGAGCATTTTAGAAGATATTAGTTGGTATTCCCAAAGTCATGAATTTCTATAAAGAAAAAAAGAAGATGATTTGTGTGATAAACCTACATGCAAAAGGTCAATTGTGTAATCAACATTTGTACGAATTTCTCCACGGATTTGAATTTCTTTCAACCCAAGAACCATATTTGCTATAGCCAAAGCTCTGGATTCCCCAAAAGCAAAGACATGTCCTGAGGTAAGATTTGACTCTTATCAGAACTAATGATTTTGGTAACAAATAATTTATATGCATAGAGGATGTCTTGTGTAAAAACATACATAGAAAAAAGAAATTTATTAGTGTAATCCTTACCAAATTGAGAATCTGAAAATTCATGAATGCCTCCTCCTGACTGCAAATTATTATTGCAATCATTATCTTTATAAGTTTAAGGCTCTATCAACCAATAATTTTGCCAAAAAATAAAGGTTTACCTTAACAGAGAAGTAAGCCCACACATTTGGCTTGCTTTTAAAACTCAACTCCTGTACAAAGTCATCAAACTCAATACAAGCTTAAGAAAAGGAAAAGAAAAGAAAAGTGAAAGAAAGAAATGAGATATTTGAAGTACAAATTTTGTGAACCTAGTAAGTCTAACCTGTACTTTTCCACTGGTAGGTTTAAAACCATCATCTGGATCCTCACTTGTCACGCGCACAGCTACACAGTGACCTTTCGGCCTTGTTGACTCTGCCTTGTCAAAATCGAAACTCATGGCAACAACAGATGTTTTCCTCCATGAATCATAACCTCCACCATGTTTCATTCCATAGAATCGCCGTATTTCTAATCAAATCAAGCACACAAACACAGACATCATTTACATGAATTAGATGATAAAAGTAAAATATGTTTCGAAGAAATAATGGATGTTGACATCATACCAGGAATTTGCCAGAGAGGGATACCCATCCCGACTGCAACTTGGGCAGCTGGCAGATTTACTTCAGCAATCCACTCTGTGACAGGATGCTCCACCTGTTGGAATTAATTTTTAAATATTAACAATACAAAGAATATGAAAAGGAAAAATCGGATAGCCAAGTAAAATCACAAGATTCCTCACTCCTCCTAGTAGTTTCACACCAAAACAAGGTGAGAAACCACCAACCATGTCATAGAAATGTTATATCTCCAGACACTTTGTGGTAGTAAAGCTTAATGCTTTTCCAAATGGTCCGATCAGACACATACTGTTTCTCAACTACCAGCTAGCTTTTTCATTTTACATCCATTTCAAATGCAGATACAATTAATATATTGCACAACTCCACTAAATGGATAAAACAAATTGAAAAGGAAAGCACAAATATGATTGCATGAATGTAGCTTAATCCATATGACATGTTCCGGAACTGAGGATAGAATCATTATATCATACCTGTAACCGAGGGTTGAGCTCTAGAAAATAGTACTCGCCAGTGTCCATACCATACAGATATTCAACAGTAGCTGCCCCAACATAATTAACACATTTAGCTAACCTTCTAGCTGCTTGCTCCAGCTTTTTGACTGTCTCCAATGGAGCCACAGTGATTGGACCCTCCTCAATAATCTATTTTAGATAAAGGACCATGATGTCAGATCATGCAGGGAAACTTTCCTCAAATAAGATGCAACAGATGCATAAACCTTTTTTGGCTGCAGGCCCATTTGTTCCAGAAAACTAACATTCAAATATAGCCTCTAAGAAACAAAATTACCTTCTGGTGCCGCCTCTGAACACTACAGTCACGGCTATGCAAAGCTGCAACATTCCCATACTGATCACAGAGTAACTGGACCTCTAAATGCCGGCTCTAATTAGAGAAAGAATATATACCAAATGGAATGTCAGAAAAAGATCTATACTCCTGCCACTTCACTGAAATCAACTGTAGCAGATAATCTCACCTGTGAAGCAACTTTCATTATAAATATAGGTGAACCTGGAACTTCACCTTGCACTTGTTTGAATAGTGCCCTAACTTCATCATCATTATGAACCTAGAAAGTCAAAGCAATTCAAACAAGATGAGAAGTATTTAAATCTTCTACAAAATATGCACAGTAACTTTAAAGGGGGCTTAGCTTAAAGCATTGAATAATTAAAATTTGCTATGGACAGAAAATCAAAACATTCTCATGAATGAAGCAAACCTTTCTTATGCCTTTACCACCGCCACCCCAAGATGCCTTGATCATTGCAGGATAACCAACAACTTGACAACTTGCAATTGCTTCCTCTGTTGTATAAACACATGCTTTGCTATATATTTCATCTGGAATAGAAACTAGGCAACTTTCTGCAGGAATTTTCACCTGGAAAACAGAAAGGTAGCATTGTGCGTGAGAAACTGCTATGGAAAATGGCAATTTTTAACAATCAAAAGAAAGATAATTACATGAGAACCACTCCATGAAAGGGTTGGCACATCTGCTGCTTGAGCAATCAATGATGAACCAATCTTATCTCCCAATGCTGCCATAGAGACCGAAGGCGGCCCAAGAAAAATGATTCCCTTTGCATTCAGTGCATTGGGCAGCTCAGGGTTTTCTGATGCATGACCCCAGCCGGGCCAAACCGCATCAACATGTGTTATCTCTGCCATCTGAGTAACCATATAATATAATTTTTCAAAAAAATATAGAATTGCGGCACATTCTGTATAATTAACCATAACTATGTGGGAAGTTAGCTCCAATGAGCCATAAGTAGCAAGAATACGAACACAATCTCATTCTACTTATCAATTTTCTTTCCATGTCCTAGGACTCTACAGTAATGCTGTGATGTACAACTTCTAGACTACTTGACACGCAAACTTCTTTTATTTAGCTATTAGCCTCTGTGAACTCTTATGTTTCAAAATCATATGGGGTAAAATTAATTATTTACAGCTAGAATATACTAAGAGTAGTGAAATTCCTTTGTACTTAAAAGAAAAGCTTCTTGAAAGGGCAATTCATCAGCAAAATAACAGCGTCAAAGCAAGTAAACGGAGTTTACTATCACACCTCTACAATAAGCTGCACATTGGCATAGTTATTATTATTTGTCCCACCAGGAACTTCCACAAACTGATCAGCAATTCTAATATGCTCTGCATTGATTCTCATGTCCTCAGGAGTGGCCATGGCCACCAACAAGATTGCCTTTTCTGTGCCAAACGTCTCATAAGCCCATGTCCTAATACTACGTATAAATTTAACAGCAGCCATTCCATTGTTTGCAATTAAAATACTATGGATCGGCTTCTTCCCTCCAAGTGAAAAACAGAATTCATCTACTTCAGATATTGTAGCAGGGCTCCTGATCGGCAATACCCCATTTATGTATCCATTGTTTCCACGCCCAACACCAGCCATAGCTGACCTTCTTTGGGCCTCTGACATGCTGCATATCCATACGTCAAATGACCAACAAGGATAAGCATTCAAATATCAATCAATAATAAAATCAAGTTGTACTCAGTTTGTTTTTAACAGATTCAACTGGACAATCTCTGAACGGTAGCAGTCTAATTCTGAACTGAGACTTTAAAAATTGATGCGTTTTCTTAAACATGTAAATGGCTGAATAGCCTAATCAACAACACCCTCGAACTGAACCCCAACCAACAAGAAATCTAATAGGATTAGCAACACAAATGCACCGTGTTTGTACTAAAGCTCTGGTTGGTGCACATAACAGAATTTGATGTGATTAATACTTTAAAATTTTTCCTTACACTCGTAGCTTATTTTAGTGAACATGGCATCAAACGAATCAGACTTAGTACTAAAAATACTAGTTTATTCATTGGTGATTCAATTCCAGTTCCAGTAACCAAACATGGCATAGGAGTAAAGTTTCCCAGATGCAGGATCACTTAAACATTTAATTTCAACAGAAGCACAACTTTAGAAAGCAAAAAGTACTAACAAAAAAACCCTCCAAAAGTTCAAAATTATTGTTTTCAAATCCATACCAAACTGAAACCTCAATCAACAAATTACACACCCACCCTCCAAAAAAAAAAACGAAAAAGAACTTTTCAAACTTCATAAATCAACAAAACCAACCCAAAATAAAACACAATTCCCAACTAGAATTTCACCTCATGGCTTCACAAAAAAAAAAAAGAAAGAAAACCAATACCCAATTCAACAAACAACCCAAAAAAAAATGACATACCTGTCAAAAAGAACTTGAATCCAGGAAGGTTGAGATCAAAACAAAGTCTTTCAATTTGTTATATTGGTATGAAGCATACTTCAAATTTTCTTTGGTGAACGAAAACAGAAGAGAGAGAGAAAGGAAGAGATAAAGCGGATCAAAAAAGCAAAGCCGAAACGAAATGTTGAATGTGTGTTGAATTTGCAACATGCAAAGCAATGTTATGAAATCCTTAATATTAGCAGTTAAGCCTTAGCAGGGAGTTAGGTTTGGGGTAGCGGAAGGAAGGTGGCTCGTTTTCAAGTGGCTTTAACGGCCTTTTTAATGACAATCTGCACGTGGTACCTGCCCCTCCCTCAAACTCCTCCCTTTGTTCTTACCCCTCTTTTTTTGTTTTTTTTTCTTTCTCATTTGTTCGTCCTAGATAGACTGTAGTAGCTCCCAGCTACCACGTTCTCTTCACCTTTCCACAACACTTCTTTGGGTTTTGGAATTATTACTTTTTTTTTTTTTTCTAACCAATTAGTCCTTCTTTATTGTAAGAAGAAAAAAATTTAAAGGATATAAAAAACTCTCTTTAAATTTTTATTTTTTATTATATTAATTTTTTTAATGTATATTTATATTTAATTAAATTTGTATTTGAATCAAATAAGATAAAATTTTACGTGATATAAATAAAATAAATAAAAATTTATCACATGACATAATTAATATATATAAAAAATAAATAAAATAAAATTTTTTTCTTTATTTTCTTTTTATATATCTTTATGATTTCTTTAAAAGTTTAATTAATTGTAATTCAATGATTAATTAATTTAACTTTATCATGTAATTAAATTTTATTTAATTAAGAATTTAATTGAATCAAAATTAAAAATTAAAAATTTAATTAATTATAATAAAATATTAAAAATATAAATAATTTTTTAATTATAATTCAAAAAAAAAAATTGGCCTTTTAACTAAAAATGTAGATCGCTTTACCTATTTTTTCATCATAAATAGATTGGAGGTGGCGTGCCTTTGACTGTGCGTTGGGAATCAGGTAGTGTTGTCGACCAACCCTTCTTTGTACTTGTTTTAATTAGATTAGAATATTAGACGAGCTCACATTTATCCATTTATGTAGAGCATACATGCAATAATCAAACTATTCCACTTTTACCATGAAATAAGCAGAAAAACCAGGGAAGACTGCTTTTTGACCTGAATCAATCCCAGATCTTAGAAATTACTCAATGTGCAAGTTTTTTTTTTTTTTGTCTCTATTTTGAAGGTGTCGTGAAATGCTTCTTCTTTTCCATTTATTTCATTAATTAAATGTGGTGATAAGATGCTGTATAGTTGGAGTAGTATTTGATTAAAAAAAACAAAGTCAAGAGGTATTAATTTTGCACGGAGTTTATCGTTGGTCGTTAGGTCCATCCATGCGCTACTTGTTCCCCCTCACATTTTCATTTTCTCATTCTTCGCGGGTTGTTAACTTAGTATTAAATCATGTAACATTCACATATATTTTGTTGATAAAATATTAAAATTTTTAATTTTAGTGATTAAATTTAATTTTTAATAATTTTAAATATAAAAAACTTAATATTAAAAGAATACTATAATATTAGCCAACATCATTATTACCATATAACTATCATTTTTTATACAATTGAAATTATAATTGAGAGATATAAAAAAATTGTAATTGTTAAATTTTAAATTTATTGAATAATAATTTTTAAAAATAATTATATAAATTAATTGAATAAAATTTTGAATTCACGTGTTAAAATTAAAGAAAGAAATTGCTAAAAAATTTAGTTTTAGGAATGATTGAAGATGACCTTGCTATTCTTGGCGTAAATAGGATGGTCAATTGATATAAAGATCCTTTGAAAAAAAAAAAAAATGGATTCATTTACTTAAAGACAAAGATATTGAAATATAATGTCATGAATTTCATAATAGATTTCTGTAGGAACCCTTTCTAAACAATAACATTCTTCTCTCCAAACTGCTGCTAGCTTTACAAGCTTATGAGCCACCCCATTCGCTTCATGATACGTGTAGGACACCATCCATTCTGCAACGTTGGACAATTCCATTCTAGTTTCCTCCAAGAGGTTCCTAATTCTTAAGAGATCGATTACCTTGTTTAAATTAATCTGTGAGGTTACCCCCAGCGCATCTCCCTTCAGTATCACTCTCTGCATGCCCATGTTCCTCTCAAATTTTGTAGCTCTTGCAAGTTTCATTCCTTTAATAATGTCTGGGTCCCTTATGCCATTAACGGTTAGGCAGAATACTCCTTGTACTTCTCCTAAATGGTTTCTAGCAATGCCACCAATGCCAGCCCTGTCCTTTTTCTTTTCCAGTGCCCTATCAAAATTGATTTTTATCCATCCCTTAGCTAATGCTTGTTATTTTCTTGGAGTACACTTTTAATGTGTCTTCTTTTGCTCACGTATCTTATGGTAGTCTTCCAGATACTGTTGCACAAATTTGATCATAGCAGACGCAAATTTTGTCTCATTGCTTTTAACTTCTATGTTCCTAGTTTCCCATATCGCCCAACATATCGTTGCAAGCCTGTCAAAACCCACTTTCTCTAATCTTTCAACCATATATGACAGCCACTGTTTAATTCTTTGCATTTTGATCGTTCTGCCAATCTTCACCCGGATAGACCAATGTCCATACCTCTTTTGGTTTTACACTGTCTCTAATCGCATGCATTACAGTTTTGTCTTCTTCGTTTCATCTTGGGCATCTCGCATGATCCATTTTTCCCTTTCTTTGTAACTGCCCAAACACCAAAAGTATTTCATGCCACATCCTCCAAATAAATGTTCTGATCTTAACTGGTTTAGATGAATACCATATGCTCTTCCAGGTGGTCCTCTTTCCATTAGTGTCTATTCCTCTATTGCATGCTTGCTTGTAGTTCATATAATGATCATTTGATACCAACAAATGGTATCCACTTCGCACCGTATACAACCTATCCTTTGTGTAGTGGTATACTTGCACGTCTACTTGGCCATTCAAACCTATAGGAATTGCTTTGATTTCTCTGGCAGTTTCCCCATGAAACAAGGTCTCTAATTTGGCAACATCCTACCCTACCCCATTTTCTTGGAAGAGGTCATTAACCATATCATCCCCTAGCATATAATTTGTTTGAGGGCTTGGAATGAAATGTTTTTCTTTTGGTATCCATTTATCATGCCAAACTCTGATTTTCTCTTCATTTCCCACCCGCAACTGCAATCCAAGTTTTAAGACTTCTTTCCCCATCCATATGCTACGCCATATGTATGATGGCGCTCTTCCTAACTCTACCTCCTAAAAGTTGATGTTGGGGAAATACCTTACCTTTAGAACCCTGTGAACAAACGAAGAAGAGTTATGCATCAATCGCCACCCCTGTTTCGTAATGAGGGCCTTATTAAACAATTCCATATCTCTGAAGTCCATACCTCTGTTTTCCTTCCTCATACATGTTTTCCATCATTTTAACTAGTGAATCCCTCTTTTTTCAATCGAGCGCCACAACCAATATCGACTTACGGTCTTGTTGAGTTGTTGGCACAATCCCTTTGCGAATATGAAGTATGACGTGGTATATAAGGGCATCGACTGTAATGCCGCCTGGATAAACACTTCTTTCCCACCAAGCGATAACCATTTGTGACTTCATTTTTTTATTCCTCTGTCCATCTTCTCTAGGATCTCTTTGAAGGCCTTTTTTTACCCCTCTCAATGAACATTGGCAGCCCCAAATATTTCTCTGGATTGGATATGGTTTGCACTCCGAATATGTTCTTCATCATTTCAACTATATCATTGCTTGTGTTTGTGCTGAAAAATATCCCTGACTTATCATAGTTATTCTGCTGCCCTGAACCTTTTTCATATACCTTTAGCAAGTCCCTCACTAAGTTGCATTCGGTTTGTTTTGCTTTGAAAAGAGCAAACTGTCATCTGCAAAGAAAAGGTGGGTAATTTTTAGGCCGCAGGTGCACTACAAGAAAACTACTCAATACTAATGCTCAAAAAACTGTAAAACTTAAAAATTCGTCAGTATAGTACAATAAATCATATACTGACGGTCAAAATATCTATTCCCACTAATTTATAACCGTCAATATATCCATTGCCGATATAAACCTATAATGATGGTTTTTAAGTTACTGGAATATGTAATAGAGATATACTAATGGTTTTATTTTGTCATTATATGTATAGCTGTTGATATAGCAACTATTATGCATTTCACATTATACCTTTTACCAATGGTTATTTTCGTCAGTATAAATTCATATGTTTTAATTTTTTTAACTTATACTAATGATGTCTCCGTCAGTATATCTTTTACCAATGGTCAATGCTTGTCAATATAGTCTTATGTGTTTTAACTTTTACCAATGGTTCGTGATGACTGTTAGTATAGCATGAAATATTTTAATAGTAAAATGCGTTAGTATAAATTTTAAGATGTCAGCAAAAATTTTTTTTCTTGAATTATATTTCAATTATTAATATTAATTTTATTTATAATCATAATATGATATGGTTTCATATAAAGTAAAAATACATAAAAAAAATAAAAATATTTAATAACATTTGAAATAAAATAACAACCAAATTGTTTTCTAATCCACCAATTTAAAATAAGTCAAAAACTAATGTCATTGTACCAAATCCAAAAAAAAAAAGAATATTAATATCTATGAATGGTATAGCCTTGGTTGATAGTGTATCTAGTAAGCGATTCAGCCTTACTAAAATTTCAAGCTCCCATGGTAGAACCGTATGGACCTACAATCCTCCCATTTAGTGCATTTAAGCCAAAAATGACCATAGCCCTCTGATGGAAATAAAAGGCATTGAATCCAGGTAAAAGAAACTTCATCTAGTTGTTTAAATGTTAGAAAATAGACAAATTACAAAGTTCATGAAGATGGCAATAAAGTTTACTTACCTAGAAGAAAATGTTGAGTTCATCCCATCTAGACATGGGTAAGCAACCTTTGAAGAAACCAAAAATCTCTACCATCCTTTATAAATTTTGACCAAATAGAAAACATTTTGTCAACCAATTACAAGAAAACATTAAAATGAAGATGAATTACCAAAACTACCAAGGAAATGGAGATAATATTTTGTTTGAAGCGAACCCCAAACATTCAATCGTCCTAAGCTATTACTTCTTCACAAAACATTCAATCATTAAAGCCAGTGCCAGTAGAAGGATAAAAAAAATAGGCATGCTTGATGACACAAAATTGAAATGTAAAAAATGAAAAATACCTTTGAGAAATTAAGAGAATCTTGATGCTTCAACTTTGATTTAGCTCTAAAACAAAATGGGTGTCGATGGGTTTAAGTTTGTAGATGTGAGAAATGGTGAAAGATGGTGAAAGATGAAGAGAGTTGGTGGGAAGTGAAGATTAGGCTATGGGTACTGACAGATAGAGAGAGTTGGTGGGAGGTGGAGATTAAATATGTAGAGTCTGTGGGAGGTAGAGGTAAGAAAATTTTTGAATAGGGTTATTCAAAGTTTTTTTGATCAAAAACGCCTTTAATAATCCCTAGAAATTTTTATGAGCATAAAAAATGCCTCTTTATAAAATTTTTTGTATGGATTATTGAAGGCATTTTTGCACAAAAACACCTTCAATAATCCATACAAAAAATTTGTTAAGAAGATTATTGAAAACGTTTTTAGCCAAAAAAACATTCAATAAGCCAAACAAAAAATTTTATTAAAGGGATTATTAAAGGTATTTTTGACCTAAAACGTATTCAATAATCTCCTTATAACTTTTTATGAGGGATTATTGAAGGTGTTTTAGACCAAAAACGCCTTCAATAATCCCCTCCAAAATTTTTTGAATAAATTATTAAAGGATTTTTTGGTAATTTTTTGTAAAGATTACTCAGGATTTTTTCTGGCCAAAAACGCTTTGAATAATCCCTTTTAATTAAAAATTAGATTATTTAAGTTACCCTTATATATGCCAAAGAGATTATAGTAATTATTCATGATTTAATATATGTGGATTCTCCTCAATCAAACGAGTAAATCTAAACATAGGATGTCCCGAAATTGAAAGAAAACCTGAGTATCACATTTTTTCAAGGATCACACTTCTTATCGAAATCTACGATTCCGCGAGCCAAACACCCCTAATAATTTTTCCCAAATAAAAGTCAATAGTTTTTTTGTTTTGAGCCTATACTGATGGTTATATTAATAACCGTCAGTATATAACATATTTATATTGACAGATAGTTATATACCGTCAGAAAAAATTTATTTATATCAACAGTTAAATAAAATATTAATATAAGTATGATATATTCTGATGGTATTAAAAATTCATAAGTTAAAATATATATTACTAATGTAATTTGACTGTCAATATAACCAAATATCAGTATATGAAATTTTTTTTATAGTGGTGCCTACACAAACACCTTACAATAGTCCCTCCTTTTGTTTTCTATATAATAATACTAGCAATTCCTTTGTACAAATAAGAAATAAATATAGTGAAAATGGGTCCCCTTGTTGAAAACCCCTTTCGGGAGAAATAATGTCAGTTAGAAAGCCATTTATAACCACCTTATAAGTTATAAAAGAAATACATTTCATTATTAAATTCCTTCACCTATCCATAAAGCCTAATCTACCCATGATTTCATTGATACATTGCTATTCCACCTTGTCGTAAGCTTTACTCATATCTAACTTAAGAGCAACTTACCCATCTCCACCCCTCTTTTTTCGTTTTATGCTATATAGTAGCTCATATGTGATAAGGACATTGTCCGAAATAAGCTTACCAAGCACAAAAACACTTTGGTTTTCACTAATGCACTCAGATACAATAAGCTTTAATCTATTTGCTAGAGTTTTAGCAATGATTTATAGAGTATGTTTCACAAACTAAAGGGTCCAGGTCATTCTCTTAGGATTATTGGTTTTAGGAATAAGAACAATATGGGTTTCGTTGATATTATTCAAACTATTATTTCCATTCACTAAAAAAGAGTAATAACCTTAGGCCCTATGGTTTGCTAGAAAATGAGGTAAAATAATGCATGTATACCATCAAGTCCAAGAGTTTTGGTGGGATGAATTCATTTGACTGCCTCATAAATCTCTTTAGCTGTGAACTTTGATAGGAGAGAATCATTCATCTTGTTTGTGATGCAAGGAGTAATTAATTCAAGGATATGGTCTAGATTATGAGGTCTTTAAGAGCTAAATAAAGTCTTGAAGTAATGAATTACTTGTTCAGCAACTTCTTTTTCTCCTTCATGCTACACTCTATTCTCATCCTCCACTCTAACTATTCTATTTACTATTTTTCTCTGTGTTGTTTATACATAGAAAAAACATGTATTCCTATCTCCGTTCTTCAGTCAATTAATTTATGATCTCTATTTTCAAAACATTTCTTTCTATTCCAGAGCATCATTCAATTTTGTCTTTAGTTATTGTTTTTTTTTCAGCCTATCCTCACTTACTGCCATATGTTATACTGCATGAAACCCCTTATGCAAACCATTAACCTCTTGCCCAAACTATAGAATTTTATCCTACTCTATTTTTTTAGTATTTCACAAGTCCCACATTAGCTTGTTTTGCAAGTCAACATGCCTATCATCCAACTAGCCTTGCCGCACAACATCTTTACATTCAAGTTCAAACATCTAAACTGCTTCAAAGTACTTTCTCTTTCTTCTTACCTGAAGTCATCTTATTTGGCTTGCCCCCATATTATCAATCAAAATCGGGTAGTGGTCTAATGTGAAACATGTAAGATGCCTTACTAAGAAATCCAGCAAGCTATCCATCCACTTTTTATTACCATTGCTCTATCCAACCTTTCTTGAATCCTATTTTCTATCATTTTTCCTCAACCACAAGTGAATGTAGGTCCTCTAAACCCCAAGTCATACATCTTTCTTCTAGCATATTTTGAAATGCCAACATTTATCCTTCTGATCTCTCACTACCACCCTCATTTTCATTTGTCCATAATATCTTGTTAAAGTCCCCCATACACATCCATGCCTATGTATTGTTATGCCCCAATCTTCTAATCATATCTCATGGTCTATATCTTTTCAAAATAGCTAGCTCACCATAAATCCTTGTAATCTTTTATTTTTTATCATCCGCTGCCACTAAATCCATTTCATATTTAGAGTAACTTCTCAATATTAAACTTATTTTTCTCTCTATAACATAGTTAATCCTCCACTCCTTACGATATCAACTACGAACATTCCAATATATTAACATTGTCGTTACACCCTATCTATCTTCGCATTATTAAAAATGGTTTCTAACAGGAACACCACCTTAAAATCTTTTCTTTTCAAAATGTTCTGAAGATCACGAACTACCCATGGATTCCCAAGCCCATGTAACTCCATGCGATACACCTCATCGCTTTCAGTGAAACTGAAAACCAATCTTTGTCTATTTTTCATGGCTATTATCCCTATTTTTTCCTTATCCCTCTTATTTATTTTTCTTGTTTCGTCAACCTCCATATCATTCGTAACCAAGTTATTGTTGAAAAATGATTCAAAATTGAGTTCACATATGGGTTCAAAGTCTTAAGTTTTAGGATATAGTTGGTAGTAGACGATGGTTTTTAGGATTAATGGGTAATAGTTATTGGTAGTAGTTATTAAACGTGATTGAGTGATTCCTAATATTCAACTACTTTTCTCACTTTTCTCATTTTCTCATTATCTGTTAACTGTTTGAGTTTTTTTCTCTGTTAGTAAGCCTACAAAAAGACTGATTGAGTTTAATAAAAATGCAAAGTAATTTATTTACAATTATTTAAAATTTATTATTTCTTGTGTGTCGTGAATTAATTTTAAGAAAGCCTACCTCCTTCTCCAATAAATATTTGGTGTCAAAGCCATAAATATTTGGTGTCAAAGCCTATTTTTTGTATCTATTGAATTGTTAACAATAACAGTAAATAGCAGTTCAAATGTAGCCCAACCTCTCATTCCTGTGTTTAATGAAAAACGTTACGACTTTTGAAGCATTAAGATGAGGGCACTCTTCAAATCTCAAGATCTTTGAGATTTTGTAAAGATCGAATACGACGAGAATGATAACGATGAAGGACGACTAAAAGACAACAAGAAAAAAGATTTTAAAATCCTATTTATCATTCAGCAAGTAGTTTATGAGATACTTTTTTTTCAGGATTGTAGTAGCCAACACTTCAAAAGAAGCTTAAGAAACCCTATAGAAAGAGTTTCAGGGCTCTTTAAAAGTTGTTTCAGTGAAACTTCAAACTATTCGGCATGAGTTTAAAACTTTGATGATGATGAGTAAGGAAATGGTGCAAGATTTTCTTTCTAGAGTAATTTTTATTGTTACTCAATTGAGATCTTATGGTGATAAGATTACTGACGAGATTGTTGTTTTTAAAGTTTTACAAAATCTAACTTCAAAGTTTGATCATATAGTTGCTGCAATAGAAGAGTCTAAGGATTTGTCTATTTTTTTCTTTGATGAACTGATGGGTTATTTGCAAGCTCATGAGGTGAGGCTGAACAGATCACAAGAAAAGACTGATGAAAAAGCATTTCAAGTGAAAGGGGAGAAAACTAGAAAGAAAGTGTCCGTTGGCAAAGGGCGTGGCAGAGGATGCTTTCGTGAAATAGGACATAACAGAGGTAGAGAAAGAGGTTGTTTTGATAGACAAGAGAGGCAATCTGATGATGAGTAAAAAGAGAATAGGAGCGCTGTCCAGTGTTACAATTATAAAAAATTTGGGCATGTAAAAGTAAATTGCTAGATCCAAGTGAGCTATGTGGAAGAAAAAAGTAAAAAAAATAAGTTATTCATGACTCATTTACCTGTTAATGAAGTTTCAAATGATGTTTAGTTTGTGGATAGTGGATGTTCGAATTATATGACCCTTAATAGATCACTGTTTAAAGATCTTGATGTGTCATAAAAGTTACAAGTCAGACTTAGAGTTAACAAGCAAATACAAGTTGAAAAAAAAGGTACCATTATAGTAGAGACAAGCAATGGTAAAATAAAATTACTTTTTGATGTCTTATTTGTTCCTAATTTGGCGTATAGTTTGTTAAATGTTGGACAACTAATGGCTGGTGGATGTGCAATTGTGTTTGAAAAAGAAATATGTGTAATTAAAGATAAATTTAGCCAACCTATGGTGAATGTGCATATGACAGAAAACAAGATGTTTTCACTTAAAATTTCTAACGTGAAAAAGCAAGCTCTTATTGTTAGCAGGAATGATGAATCAAAATTGTGGCATATGCGATATAGACATCTCAATATCAAAAGCTTGCAGTTACTAAGTAAAAAAGGTATGGTTCTTAGATTGCCTAAAATTGGATCTCTTGATTTATGTGAAAGGTGTATTTATGAAAAACAAGCAAGAAAGTCATTTCTAAATGGACAGTCATTGAGAGCCTTTGAATACCTTAAATTGATACATACCAATTTGTGTGGACCTATAAGAACTACATCACTTTGTGGGAGTAAGTATTTTTTACTTTTTACTGATGATTGTAGTTGAATGAGTTGGGTTTATTTTTTAACCAATAAGTCAGAAACTTTTGAGAGTTTTAAAAAATTCAAGGCTTTTGTGGAAAAGTAAAGTGGAACTTTCATAAAAACTCTTCGCACTGATCGAGGAAGATAATTTTTATCTAATGAGTTTAATCTTTTTTGTGAAAAAAATGGCATTCACAGGGAATTGACTGCACTCTATACTCCAGAGCAAAACAATGTAGCTGAAAGAAAGAATCGTATTGTTGTAGAAATGGCTAAAAGCTTGTTGCAAGCAAGAAGACTGCCAAATCATTTTTGGGCTAAAGCTATGGCAACTGCTGTTTACTTGTTAAATCTTTCTCTTACAAAAGCAGTCCTTAATCAGACACCTTATGAAGCTTGAAAATGTATAAGGCCAACGGTAAGCCACTTGAAGATTTTTGGTTGTGTTGCTTATGCTTTGGTTAATTCTCAAGCTCGTCACAAGCTTGAGGAAAAATCTAAAAAATAGATTTTTATGGGATATTGCACTCAATCCAAAGCATATCGTCTATATAATCTTCTTAGTGACAAGGTGATTATTAGTAGAAATGTGATCTTTGATGAAGATACAAGTTAAGACTAGAACGGCAAAAATAAGACTACTCAAGTTATGATTTCAAGTGAAAGTGAGAATGTAACAAATGAAGATGTCGAATTAACTTTTACAAACTCTCCAAGCAATTCTTATTCATCGACTTTCTTATCTCACTCTTCACCTCTAACCTCACGACACAGTAATTCACATTTCTTGGAAGAATTATAAGATGAAACACCTTCAAAAAAGTTTAGATCTTTGAAGAAGATTTATGAAACTTGTCAATTTACTTTCTTTGTTTCAAATCCAATAACTTTTGAAGAAGCAGCAAACCAAGAAGAATGGCATAATGTAATACAAGAAGAGATGATGGTAATCCAGAAGAATAAAACATGAAAAATGGTAGATTTACCAAAAGATAAGAATATAATTGGCTTCAAGTGGGTGTTCAAAACTAAATACCACGCTGATGAAACCATACAAAAGCACAAAACTCGATTGGTGGCAAAATGATACTTGCAACAATAAGGTATTAATTTCGAAAAAACTTTTCCTCCAGTTGCTCAATTTGAAACGGTGAGAATTATTTTAGCCTTAGCTGCACAATTTCATTGGCCTATTTATCAATTTGATGTTAAGTTTATTTTTTTAAATGGAGACTTAAAAGAAGAGGTGTATGTCAGTCAATCTCAAGGGTTTGTGATCAAAGGCAAAGAGACAAAGGTGTACAAGCTAAAGAAGGTACTTTACAAGCTAAAGCAAGCACCACAGACATGGTATAGTAAGATTGATAGCTATTTTTATCACATTAGCTTTACAACAAGTGAGAATGAACCTACTCTTTATGTAAAGAAGAAAGGAAAAGATGATCTTATAATTGTTTACCTTTTATGTTGATGATATTATTTATATGGGCTCATGCGATTCTCTTGTTGCTGAATTAAAGCTAACATGATAAAGGAATTTGAAATGTTAGACATGGGTTTGTTGCATTATTTTTTGGGGCTTGAGGTGAAGCAAGACGAAGATGGAATTTTCATTTCATAAAAAAAAATGCAATAGATCTATTTAAAAGATTTGATTTGCTCAATTGTAATCCAGCTGCCACACCTATGAACATGAATGAGAAGTTACAACTTGAAGATGGTTCAAAAAAGGCTTATACAAAGACTTTTAAAAGCTTAGTAAGAGATTTGATTTATCTTACCCATTCTAGACCAGATATTGCATTTTCTGTTGGTATAATATCCAGGTTTATGCAAAGTCCCACAAAACATCATCTTGGAGCGACGAAAAGAGTCTTACGTTATATTGCTAGAACTAGTGATTTTGGGATTTAGTACTGAAAAATTACAAACTTCAGGTTATATGGATTCACAGATAGTGATTAGGCAAGTTTATTGAATGATAGAAATAGTACTTCGACAAGTGTTTTTACTCTTGGATCAGGTGCCATCATATGGAGTTCAAAGAAACAAGCTACAACAGCTTTATTATCTTCAGAAGTTGAGTATGTAGCAGCAATTTCAGCAACTTGTCAAGCAATTTGGATTAAAAGACTTCTCGTAAATCTTTGTCAGGTTCAAGATAGAGCAACTAAACTTTTTTGTGACAACAAGTCAGCAATTGCTATGACAAAGAATCCAACATTTCATGGGAGTACAAAGCACATCGACATTCGTTTTCATTTTATTCGTGACATAGTTGCAGATGGTGTAATCAAAATAAAGCATTGTGGAATGAACGAACAACTGGTAGATCTTTTCACCAAAGCACTTTTAAGAGAGAAATTTTCTTACTTCAGATTACGTCTTGGAGTATGTGATTTTGAATCAAGGGAGAGTGTTCAAAAATAATTCAAAATTGAGTTCACGTATGAGCTCAAAGTCTTGGGTTTTAGGATATAGTTGATAGTAGACGATGATTTTTAGAATTAGTGGGTAGTAGTTGTTGGTAGTAGTTATTAAACGTGGTTGAGTGATTTTTAATATTCAACCATTTTTCTCACTTTCCTCACTTTCTCATTATCTGTTAACTGTTTGAGTTTTTTTCTCTGTTAGTAAGCCTATAAAAAGGTTGATTGAGTTTAATAAAAATGCAAAGTAATTTATTTACAATTACCCAAAATTTGTTATTTCTTGTGTGTCGTGAATTAATTTTAGGAAAGCTTACCTACTTCCCCAACAGTTATTTCCTCTATGCTTCCTTTTTTTGGTATCGTCGTGCCCACTTACAAGAGTCTTTCTTATTATCTTCACCAGCCTTTTCCATCTAAATTTGGATTGTGCTTTGTGGTTTGTGTCTTGGTCTCCATTCCAGCCCTCTTTTTCATTATTTTCATGCAAGTGCATGTTCACTTTGCATACCCGTATATTGCGAGTCACTCCCCAGTTGAAGTTGTTCTAATGAGACTCTATAAATATTCTTGCATGAAACCATTTGGTTGGGCTCTGTGCCTAAGGTTAGGCCTTTGTTGCCTGAATTATGTTCATCATTAGTAACCCAATCAGGTTCCAAAGCCTTCATCCATAATAGTACAATCTTGGTAAACCTTCTCTTTATTCACCTCCTTATGTTTTGCATGCAAATTATGGGAATTCAAATCCCGTGTAATCTTCTCCTTCCCCTAAAAAATCTCCATCTTGATCGGTCAAATCTCACGTATCATGCTCATGCAAATTCCTCTGCCCAACTGTTACATCAAATTTGCGCACGACGCTTTCGCTGATTGTTAGCTTAAGCATTTTACTATTGTGACCTGACTCTTTTTCGGCTCCATGGACTGTATCATCCCCTATACTCTCTCCTACATAGTTGGTTTGTTCTTCAATGGTGAAATGCGGAGCCAAGGTCCCTATTGTCTTGTTGTTTTAGCGGATCCTCTTCTCCTCTCTTTTCCGTACATTCATCCTCTGTGTGTCCAATCCTCTCGCAGACATAGCAGAAGCTTGGTAATTATTCATAGCACAATTTACCCCATATTTGCTTCCCTTTCATTCTATTTAAGAGAAGAATGGCCTTCCGCAAGGGTTAGAGATATCTACTTTAACTCTTATTCTCAGAAATGGCGCCCATCTCTGTGTCGATTGTTGCATCCATTGAGTGTAATTGACCTATTTTTCTCCATATTCTAATAGCATTCTCTTGATTCATCATTCCCAGTGGCAAGCCATAAACCCTTATCCAGAAAAGGGCTTTTGTAAACACGCATTCCTTCGGTTGTAGCATCCTATCATATGCATTAAAAACAATCAACTGTTTATCAAAATTCCAGGACGATCCCTCGATCACCTTTTTCATGTCTCCTCCTGACAAAAACTTAAAAAGGAATAGGTGATCATCCAAGTATATGATTTCTACATGTTTGGCTAATTTCTAATGTATCTTAAGAGTGCTTTTCATAGTTTCCTTATTGAACACGCATGTTGTAAGCAGTTTTCTTACCAGCCATGCCTTTTTCCCCTCTCCTTCATTCCCTTTCTCCACTATGTTTGATTGTTTGCTCTGATCCCTTCTCCTTCCTCCTCAGTTAATTGTAGCTACTTCCATAAGTCCTCCAGTTCTTCCTTCATGAAGCCAACTTACTAACTTTACTCTATAACCACTGCAACTCAAGAACTACTGGGACTCAACAACCACTGATCAAGATAATCCTGAGACCTACTCTCTTGCATAACAAGCAAGACTTACTTCCTAGAGAGAACCAACTCTAAGGAGACTAACTTCTAATTTTGTTTTTATGTTAGACTTCAATTTTCCACCTTGTTATGTGTTAATATTGAAGTTTGATATAAGGATGCTAAAAAGGAGGGCTTAATGCTTTAATTGAATGCAGGAACTAATTGTTATTATTATTATTATTTAAAAAAAAAAAGCCTACGTGAAGACAAAAGGTAAAATCTGGAATTAACATTTTTTGTCATTGAAATACTGTTTATTAATAAATTTTAAGGAGTGATCAAAGAAGTGGGATGGACCAATCAGGCGATAAGGCTGATATATTTCTAACCAATTATGTAATTCCTGTTATATTACTTTTTTTTTTAATTTGTTGAAATTATTCTTCTTATTTATTAATTTGTTTGTTCTTCTTAATTGTTTCCCTTTTTTTCTATACCTTTTCTGTTCCTAACCATTGCCAGGAAATGACTGGTCATTAATTAGTAAAATTCTTTTTGCATGAATTGTTGTTTCTACTTTCCACTTATAAGATCTGAGTTATATTAATCTTAATAGTTTAATTCAAATTAATCCAATTTTTTGTTATGTGATGTTATCCGACATTATTATATGTTAAATTTTTGTGACTTCTTTGTCAAAATATAAATCACAACATATCAGTTTTAACTTAAATGACAAACATGATATGGGCTCGGACTTATTCGGTGCTTCTTGTCTGTTTACCCTTTCTAAGTTAAGTTTATCTGCAGGCGAAGGACGAATGTTAACACTTTCATTCATTGCTAATTAATTTTTATTTTATAAATGGAAAAATTACATTCACAACCTTCAATTTTCCTTTTAAGTATAGTTAGGTCCAAAATTTTAAAAATTCTATTACTCCAATACGACCATAACCATTTAAGCTTCTCATTTTTCATCATGAACCACAAAACCTTGAGTCGGTGATTTCATCATAAAAATAATTGATTTCAATGTTTAAACCTCTTGGATCAATATAAATAAGAGTATTAAAGACAAGAAATCGAAAATCATTTGGACTTGCTGCAACAAAACAAGTGGGAGTTTTTTTATTATAAGAAGCAATTTTTTGATTTGGGATGTAAAATTCCTAAACTCTTGGACCCGGCAATAATTAAGGGAAAACTGAAGGAGGAGTTGATGCAATTTATCCTTAACAAAGTTATTTCATCGGTAAAAGGAAGTCGATAATAAAAACAATCTAACTTTTAAGACCTTGGCGGTGCTATGGCTAGCAGCTGCCCCATTTTTCACGTGATGAACTGTACAGTCGTCTCCCTCGGCTCGGCCTGGAACGTTTCACACTCTACAGTTGAAGATTTTAAAGTAAGGTAGGTGTGGCCCAAAAGAAGAAAAAGGAATGAAGATAAAGCGTTTCGTATATGGCTTCCAGTGAATTTTTGAGGTCTCAAATGCTTCTGATCCAAGACCGGTGGCCTGTGTGCCTTTATTAGTACACAACCTACTTCCCAATTCTCATCCCTACACCTACTTCCCAATTCTCATCCCTACACCTACTTCCTAAGCACATTCACTGTGCCTTGCAGCAGCGATACATTCCTAACTTTTATTTATCTTTTATTTGTTTTTTAAATACAACCATGGGTATTTTTTAGAGTTCATTTTTTCACATCAATCCTGTACATCTATGTAAGTCTTTATCATTTTCCTGTCAAATAAACTCATCAGGATATATAAGGAATTGAATTACTTCCTTTTTTGTGTACTAAAATTCCAGGTTTTCTGGAATTAGGAGTGGGAATTTAGCATAAGGTCATCCTTAGTTAGTTTGTGGTTGGTGGCTCCTTGTATCTTTCTAGCATAATAGTATCTCTGAAATTTGGAATACAAGGAATTATTGAGGATGTGAAAGCCCTATCGTTTCACGGCCATGATATGTTAACAGCAGAGAGATAGCACACTACCTAACCAGATTTTCATCCCTTCAAAATCAAAAGTTCATTTTCACCACATGATGGCAGGGCCCTAAGCATGGTTTTGAGCATGATCATAATGGAAATTCTGCCTTCTCTTTGGCAACGACTATTGAATCATAAGAATTTTCTCACCATTTTGGCAAATATACCTTTAATAGCAAATTAAAGATATGCACTCCTAAAATTGTTGTTGATAAGAAATTTTTTTTTTTTAGATTAAAATCTAATAATTTGTTACTATATTATAATCCTAATGTTGAAATTTGAGATTATATTTTTTGATCATATTTGATGCATAAAATTATTTATAAAATATGATGATAATAATTTTATATCATGTTTGATTTGTATCTAAAAAAACGATAAGAATTACAAGTAGGATTAATATTCTCTTGAAATAAAATTATTCAATCATCTCTAAATAAAAATAATTATTTTTAATTCATAAAATTAAATTTACACATTCATTTACACTCTTAAACATTATATCAATAATTTAAATTATATAAATGTTGAGGAATGATAATTTTAATAAATAAATTATCTTATTATAATTTTTATATACATTAAATATAAAATAAGATGATACTATTTAATTTAATCTTATTCATAATATTACCTTATTCTATCATATCATAATTTTGTATATCAAATATGACCCATATTTATTAAATTTTGTTATTATATATTCAATTTCACTAATTCTTAAAAAAAATAATGAAACAAATTTCATATGAATATTCCGTTAAATAAAATTAAAGTGACAAATTTTCATCAAATTTGTTATTTTTATCAAAAAATGAACAAAATAAAAAAAGATAATGACAAATTTGAATAGAATTAAAATTCAACATTGACCCATAAAAGTAGTAAATTTGGCCTTGATCCTTTTTTTTCCCCTTTAAAAGAATTGAAATCCTAAGCCCATGAATGATTTAGGCTCTATATTGAAGTGTATCTTTTGCCATTTTTCTTTTATTAGAACTGCTTTAAAATCATAAAATAGAAATATGATAAAAACAAATAAATAGACAAATATTTTTAACAGCTAATAAATTTGTTTTTTGGTACAAGGAAAAAGAGAATTAAATACGAGGAAACATATCTAAATCAAGCCACACCATTAGCATCAGTATTATTTTCCATGAACGTATATATAGATAGATATACGTAAAATATATATTTTAGTCTGCTCTCACATTCATAAATATCAGTATGATATTTTTTGGCCTGAATAAAAAGAAATAACAGTATGATTTCAACTCATAATTTGCATGCTTTTTTTTACCATCCAAAGAAGTATCCTTTGGATCTAATTATTTTCAGGATGCAGTTAACGGGTGTCTATAGACACCAATTAAAAATTATTTAATTATTATTTTTATAAAAAAATTGCATTCAATGCATTATTTTTATCATATTTTTAAAAAAATAATATATTTAATTATATTTTTAAAATATCACCTTAATCAATCTCTAATGACACTATTTAACATTTCCCTTATTTTTTATAATACTAAAAGGAAAATCTTTAAGATCATTTACCGGGCCCCTTAGAGATCATTCTTTGGGTCAGAAGGATTTTTTTGCCCAAAGGTGATTGTGGGTTAGGCACTGCTTAGTTCAACAGCCTCCTCCGTAGCATTTATCTCTCAAATTGAGCAAATATTTTGTTGGAAAGCATTTTCTTTTAGTATCATATTGAAGTATCATGTTGTACCTTTCATCATGACGAATAGCTCCAATTATTATTATCAATCTAAGGATTTAATGCCGTTTTAGAATGTGACGAGATACACAGACTCCATTCAAATGAACATTTAAACTCTTTAAGTAAATATCATTGGCGAAGCTAGTATTAGGATGGAGTGGACCGAAATAATGAATAATTTTAATTTTAATTTTTTTAAAAATAAAATCAAAAAGTTATATTATTAAACATGAATAGGCTAAAAAAAATAAAAGTATTATTTAAATTACACTCTTCGTTATTACATCAGCGTTAAATTTTGTTTGCAATTTCTTTCTCAATGTACACAACCATAAAATTTCTCAAAAAATCATCCTCCATCTTATTTTGAAATAAAGTCTTCATGAAATTCATAGTTAAAAAAGCATGTTTTGTAAAATGTCAATATGAGACAAATAAATCTATCAATGAGTGGTTATATCTCTGGCTTTTCACTTTTAATTAATTTTCTATAACGTTTATAAAGTATTGATATTTTTCTCATATAATAATGATGACACATATTAATTTTATAATGTCTCAACTCATATGAAAAGCATTAATTCTCTTGATGAGTAAAATTTTTTAGATAAAATTTATCAACAAGGCTGTAAATTTTATCAATATTAAATAATTTAAAAGACTCTCTAAAATCTAAAAATGTAATAAGAGTCAGTAACTCAATAATATGATCATTAAATCTTTGGTTTAATTCTTACAACTAAATATTTATTACAACAAAATATATATATATATATTCGATAATAATAATCCATTGTAACAACTTCTTTTGTATTACGGGCATGACCTACATGCATGAAAAATTCATATATGGACCATTTAACTCACAATTTTCACAATATGACATTACATTATTTAATAATTCATCATATCCATTTTTTCTAAAATTTTGAATCAATTCTTTATTTGTCGACACAAAATTCATGGAAGAGGATAGAAATGAAATGCGGCCGCCATTAAGCAAAAATGAGGGGTTTTACTTTTAGGTTTACAATCAGTGAATAACAATCTCAAAATAATATATATATATATATATAAATTATTAGTCAAACAATACGTTTTAATGTAATAAATTTCGATAAATTATTAGGTTAATTCAATTAATTTGATTTTTAGACAAAGTTAATCAAAAACTAATTTTTATCTAAAATTATTTTAAAAAATCAAACCGATTTAATTTAGTGATTGACTAATTCATCAAATTAAATCGATTCAATTAATTAATTCAATTAAAATTAAAATTTAAACACTCCTAATCACAAATCTCCCCATTTTGTTCTTTGGCGAAAATAGGTTGGGGTCGAAAGACTGAGAAGTGTGTGACCTGACGGAAAACGATTTAATAATTTTAAATAAGGTTTTGAGAATAAAAACAACTTTTTTTATTTTAAACTTCCCTGGTAAATTATTTTCGATTTAAGTGGTGATTTTGTTGATTCTATCTTTAAATCAAACATTGTTTTTTTTTTACATAATTGGATGCAAATTAGAGAGTAAATAAATTTTAGCTTTTACCAACTCTTGAGAAATAATAAAAGAAAAAAAAAATTGGAAAACAACTCTATGAAAAACGAAATTAGGCCTACGTCATATAAATACTTGAATGGGTTTAACTGAACAAGCCCAACATTTATTCATTCCGGGCTTGCCTGATTACTGATAAGCTAGAAGCCTACAATACCACCTTTGCTTTCGTGAAGGGCTTGTAGTCTAAATGTAATATTATTTGTAGAGAAATTAAGCATGAACAAATGTCTTACAGGTAATCGAAGGAAAAGCAAAGAGAAACAATTTTATGCAGTGAAATCGTTGTATAATTAATTAAGAAATGGCTGGATTTTTAATTTTAAAAATTGGAAATTTAATCTCAAAATCTCCAAAAAAAAAATTCATGTAGCCACAGCGTGGACATTTCTCAACCTGTGGTGGCTCATTGTGGACCAATGCCTTAGCTGACCTGTAGTGATTTGGACATATGGAGACAATACATGAACTGTCCTGGCATGGCTTGGACTACCCTGTATATACGACATGGGGGCCTATTGTCAAATTTATGGACTTATTATCTACTGACTATGGCCTCTTTTGTTTTTATAGGAACAATCCGCCAATGTTTCAATAATTTGTTTGCAGCTCCCTAACTACCCTCTATAATTCTTGGCCCCTTTTTCCCTTTAGTAGAAAACTATGGAAACCATTACCTAACTCCTCAAGTTGCTTCACCTACCTGATTGTACCTTCACAATCTTTATTGGTTTCTTACTTGTGGGAAATCAAAACAACCACTAAAGTTATTCGACTTGCTCTTCCATCATTGATATTAAACTTTTTTTGGAACAAATAAGGTCTTTTAAAATTGAAATCTGTTCTTTAAGAGAAAAGTATTGTGAATAAGCTGTTGCCTGTTAAGGTTTCTTTGGAACTTGTTGACCTTGAGATTAGTGGGACCATGCCCAACAAAGTGTAATTACTAGCTTGGAAAGTTTAGCAGAAATATGAATTCAAGGTTTTCATTCAATCATTTTTAAAAGATTATGTCAAATAAATTTAAAGTTAAAATTTTAATATTTGTCTTTCTTTCCTTTTTTTTTTTAATTTTTGTTCTCATATTATGATCTACATAATAAAAAAAATGAAAATCAAATTTACGATGAAAATTATAAGTTCAATATACTTCATTGTGTTATTTCATTTCGTGTCGGTTAGGTTTGGTGTGTGGCAATTAAAATCCCTAGTCAATCACTGTAGGGGCCTACTAATGGGCCCAATTGGCTTTCGTAAGAGAGCTTGTTAGAAGAAAAGAGAAAAAAAATAAAAGACACTTAAATCTGTTACTTTCAGAGATATCAATAGAGTAAAGTTTTTTTCATCTCTATTTTTAAATTTTTATACTATATTTATTTTTATATTTAATAGATATTTTAAAATTATCAATATTTTTATTTCTACAAATATTTAATAGATATGAATAATTTTCATACCATTATCTTTTAAAAAAAATAAAAACTACAAATTTTTTAAATTTTTTTATTTTTATTTTGTATATTTAGATAATTTCTTTATAAATATATATTAATATATATTTTTCAATAAAAATGCATTAATTTTAATTAATTTAAAATAATAATTTATATTATTTAATAAAAAATTTATTTACTAAATATATAAATATATATAGAATACAAATACCTGGTGGATATTATATTATCCATTTCTATTTTCACACTTAATAAAAATTTAAAATCATATATATTTTTATTTTCATATATGTAATATAATATCCATTCTTATCTTTATTTGAATAAAAAATTAAATTTCTTTTTGGATATGGATACGAATAAAACTGACATCCTTAATTATTTTAAAGAAAAATTTTTTTCTTTGGGTTTTTCTAATAACTGCAGGCTACCCCCTTCCATTCAAATCATCATGCTTTTAAATATTAAACAATGAACAACTTCTTTTAGGTCTTTCAACGACAAACATTTTCTTAAGGTTTATACCAATAAGTGTGTTAAGGACCTTTTTTTTAAAAAAAAAATTGTTATATTAAATAATTTTTTTAATGCATCAAAATTTAGAACATTAATGGTGGACTATCATATTTAAAAATTAATTGCATTAATTATTAATAAAAAATAATAATGTTAATTTTTTAATCTGAATAAAAGTTTAATTGAATTTTAATGGATGTTAAAAGACTTTATTGGTTAAAATAAAAAATAAGAAATTAAATGATTTTTTAATTATAATTCAAAATTTTTTATATTTAATTCTATAATAAATAATATTTTAATTAAGCACAATTTCAAAATCATGAAATACTTACATTAATTCAGGCTTGGTTGTGAGGTGGGGAGTCCATGAAAAACTTGGAATGACTCATTTAAATGGGAAAGGTCATTCGAAGAGTTGCCATCCAAAAAGGTGGGGTATGTACAAACAAGTTGGAACCCGAAAACAACAAGGCAATGGCAGGAGATAAAAACAAACGGGGATTGAAATTGACAGTAAACCTAGCAAATTGTGAGTAATAAGTGACTAAGTGTAAAAGTAATGTAATGGTTTTTGGCTTTTGAGGCCCTCCTGTCATTATTTTGGCAACAAAACAATAAAAATCAGTACTTGCTAGCCGGTTGAGGGAAAAAAAAAAGGAATTTCATGCTTTTAGAATCTGGGTTGTCACCAAACCCCCGAATTAGAGACTTTATAATGCCTTGGAAGTGCTTTTTGGGAGGGAAAGTTCCTAATTTTTTATAAACGAGATCAAGATTAAGGTGAGAAAGAAATAAAAAAAAATTATAAATGTTAAAAATTAAATTTTAACTTGCGAGAGTCAATTTCTTAAAAAAAAAAATCATTTAAATTAAATCACAACTTAAAAAAAATTCAAACTTCACTCTTTGAAATTAAAGCCTCCGATATATAGACACAGCTTCGATTGGATAGTAATGCTAAAATTTAGAAATTTACGATACAATTATTGTACAAAATTTTTGTGTGGCAATGGACGGCTTGGACTAACACTATTATTATTATTATTATTATTATAAAGGTACATCTGTGAGTCGACCAGTGGAGTTGAGCCTCTGGACCAGATCTAATTGGTGGATCGGGACCCGCGATTCTGGCTTCACGGCGCCTAGTGTGGTGGTCTTTGCTAGACAGTAGACCGTCGTCTTTGTTCTTTCCAAAAGAAGGAGAACGTGGATTAATACTTAATACTAGGATGACAAACGGAGCCAATATCAATTGATATTCGTATTTAAAGTTAGTTTAATTTTTATTTTATTTGAATTCGTTTAATTATTATCACTATTTGAATTATATTTAATTAAATAAATAATATTGACTAAAGATTTGAATTCGGTAAAATATTTATTTATTTAAATTTTTTATTAAAATATAAAATAAATAAAATTAAAATTAAAGTTTATTTTTAATTAATAACAAATAAAATTTGTTTATCAAAGTTCGAACCTTTCTAAAAGCATAAAATTTTTTTTATATATTTTACATATATAAACAAATAATAAATTCAAATATTTGATACTATTTATTAAAAAACTTAAACTAATTCAAATATTGGATAATAAAAGAGCACTATTCAAAACTTATTATAATCCATCACAAATAGTATTTTTATTATCTAAATCTATTAATTATCTATTTATAAGTATTTAAATCCAACGTAATAGAATGGAATAACGTCATGTATCTATTTATTTATTATTCATTGTTATCCTTAGTTAATATAATATGCAATTTAAATAATTACGATTATCACTATCTCTCATCAAATTTTCTTAAACAAAATAAAAAATATTACATTCTAACATGAAAGAAATAATAAATTGAATTTTGAAATATTGAAGAAATTTATAATCATGTATTTTAGAATGAACATTTAGTCTTGCTATACATTGGTTCATTAGATGAGTTTTTTTTTTTTTTTTTGAATTTATCTCATATTATGAACTAACACAATCAATTAAATTGGATTTAGGTCAATTAACATCAAATTATGAATAATTATAGTCATATTATATTATGATATATCCAATCACATAATATGATTTTAGTTAAGTATGATATTGATTTAATTTAGTATCTAAACTCATAAAAAATGAGTTAATTTGGATTAACATGTTAGAAAAAAATTCTTACTTTTACTTCTATATATGTATATGAGGTCGACACATTAAATTTTATATATTTAGTTTGAAAAACAAAAAGCAATTCCCTTTTTTTTATATTGTACAGGCCATCGATTCAAGTTCGAAAGATGGAATTAGGAAGTACAAGATAATGGAATCAATTCTATCAATTTAGATTTAGCGAAATTAAGCTTTCACTTGCATTCAAATCAATATTGTTTTAATTATAAATTGTGTTAATGACTCAATGAACTTTCAACCTAATACAACATTTTTTACATCACATTGACCTTGCATTTATCATAATCAATGGTATTTAATATCTTTTCTAATTGAGAGAATGAGACTTTTGTTTTGTCGATATTCAAATCTAACTTTTTGGGTACAATAATACACTTACGTATCACTAAGTTAAAAAGGTTCAAGTGTAATGAATTCCAGTTTTCAAATTTCAAAATTCTAAACTATTACTAGTAAAATATAGAATTGCATATGAGATCTAGATACGTTTATGGATTGAACCAAGATCATTTTTTTTTTTTTTGAAAATTCTGTCTAAAACCTGATTTGATTTGAAAGATAATTTTTTTAATGTATTAAAATTCATTAAATCAACTATCAATTATTTTATTTAATATAAAATATTATTATAAATGATAACTTGCTAACTTTAAAGAGTGTCTTAAAGGCGATGCTCATTAACAAAATCCATAAATAAAGCTCAAATTAGCAAACTAAACGTTCCAAAAATTAATGGTACTATCGCTATGTTTCACAAACTATATTTTAATATTGGCATTGTTTAGGCTATTAATGACGCCGGCAGCTCTGATTATTTAACACAATCAGGGTGGATCAAAAATAATCAAGGGGCGTGGAAAAAGCTCATGGGATTGGTTGGCTCTGACCCACTCGATGAATTAGGAATCACTTCGAGTCAGAGACACGGCACACACACCTGATACATATGTTTTTTTTTTCTTTTAAGTGCATTGACGCCAGTAATTAGTATTTGATTAAGACACACGTCCACTCGCCCAATTGGTGTATTATTTAAAGAAAAACACAAGATTTGCTCCTTATTCAATGTTTCGTTTAGAGTAAGTAATTGAGAATACAAAGTAACTTTCACTAAAAGTTTTTGTAGCGAAGGTAGTAAGTAAAGCTCTTTTGCTGGTTATTGAGCCGTTGGTTCCTGATTCTGAGCAATGTAATTTGTGTCACATACCCAAAAGGTCAAACCCTATTTCCCAAGCCCTTGGATGATGAATTAATTTACTAATACCTCTCGAAAACCTCGTCTTGTTAAGGAATCAAATTGACACTCCAAATCATGTCTAAACCTTTAATTATTTTATTGGTCAGATATAAGAATATTAAAAAAAAAAGAGCTCTACTTTTGAATTACTTTTGAATTATGGTGTTTTTTTTATTCAAGAAAAAAAATTTTAATCCTGCTCTTTGAGTAGAGATTATGTATTAATTATTAAATTAGATATTCTAAGCGTCTGAATTATCGTGTTTTAATTATCAATAGTACATAATATATTTGTTATTATCATTCCCTCATTTATCGTTGATATATAGATGACACAAAATGCAAGAGCTGCCTTACAATCCCTTTGGATCCTTCTCTTATATGGATTACAATCTCTTTTGCAAAAAAATACATGGACTGCGGTGTTTTCAACTTATTTCGTGCTACTATTATTTTAGTATCTAGAAATGCATACACAGCAACAAACAGAAATAAAATAAAAGCAAATGTATTGGTTTGCATGTATGAATGTGGTTAAAGATATAAAGAGTATCAAGTGGTTTATGTTTACAAGAGAGGAAAAAATATTCCACAGAAAGCATTAGGCATTATTCTATAGCTTTATTTCTCTTTCCCAATTGGTCAATTTGATCGAACCATTATATATATATATATATATATATATTCCCACTTGGTTCTGCATGATTTTATGTAAATTTTATAATTCAGTTTAAAAATTAAAGATTGTTCTACAACCATGCTTAACTTATATATCAGACTAGTATAGATCTCCTGTTACGCATTTGTGTCAATCTATTTGCATAAATATGTTCAAATAGAGGGAATAAAATCAAGAAATACAAGAGGCATTTTGAATATAAATATGTAATCAACAAAAGTAAAGCAAAGATATTTTGTTCAAAAAGGAAAAACGATTTTTTTTTTTTTTGGTAGATGGAAAATGGATAACGTAACGAGGGATTCATCACAGTGAAAAGTGAAACATGTAATGCTTTTAATTTTAAATACTATGTATGGTGTGGGTGTGTTTGAAAAAGAATTTTAAAACAATGCAAATATACTTGAACATGAGAAAAATTATACTCATTAAAATTTAAAATTTAATTTGATTGATTTAAGTAATATTTTTAAAAATATCATCTAATAGGTATAAAATTTAAAAATTAACATCTATAATTTTTTAAATTTTAAATTACAATATTTTTTTATATATATAAATTATACTTAATTATATTTTTTACGTATATAAACACATACACATACGAGCACATGTATAGCTCAAAAAGACAAAATGATAACCATAAAATCTCTTTTAATATCTTAGAAAATTATGAGCATCGAAAGCAAACAGGATACATGTACTGTTAGATAAACTAGTTGACCTAAAAGTTTAAATTTTTACAATTCTTGTCACTATTAAAGTTTGGGAAAAAAAACAAAAATGAATGAGCTCATCTATTTTAAAGAATAGCTTATCTTTTGTAATTAATAGATAAAAAAGGACTAAATAGGAAAGTGGTCCTAATGGGATTGGTTCCAATGGGAACTTCATTGGAAAGTATAACTCGTATATTTTATAATAGAAAAAACATAATTTAAAAAAATTATTAATATTAAAATTTTAAACTTAAAATATAATAAATATAATTTTTTTAAAATAATTACACGAATATTTTCAAATTTTCACCCATCCGCGTTGATTCCTTTCATTTCCCGTTATAATTCTTTCTTTTTAAAAGAATTAGAGAAGAGAAATCTAGCGGAGTAGATTTTCTGCAAATCACATGGCGGAAGTTAAAATCAGAAAACAATGTGGAGCAACCAGATGGGCACACGTGACAAAAAAAAGGTTTGTGGGGACAATTTCTAATTCATTTGAGCGGTCCCACATTCACTATCCCCGAATCAATCAAAACGACTACCTCTCCTATATTCCAAATGAATCTCTTTCCTTTCTTTTTCTTTTCTTCCTAGGGTTTATTGTTTTATTTATTTATTATTAGTTTGTATTATGCAATTTGGGTCCCACTCCATGCAAAGTTGACTGGGCCATAGATTCCCCTCTTCTCCCACATTTGCTTTCATTGGCACTAATCAATGGTCTATGTCCCATTAATAGAAGAATCTTTTTATGAAAAAAAAAAAATTAATTTGACATTTTATTTCCTTTTATCTGAATTAATTTCACTTCTTTAAATATGACCACATAATTTTTATTTTTAAAAATGTTTAAGTTTGTAAATTGAAGAAATTCTAAAAAAGAAAGAGTTCTAGCATTAGTCATAAGAGCCCCAATGTCATCTCATGGGGCAATGTTTCAATTAAAGTTTTAATTTGATTTTTTATGGACAACCTCCTAATGAAACTCTTCCAATTTTCAGATCTTCCATAATTTATTATGCAATTAAATCTTTGGATATATTGATTAAAGAAAAAAAAGGCTTTTCTTACTCATTGATTATCATCTAAGGTTTTTCTAAAAGACACTAGGAAGTATGAAGAAGTAGAAATTTAAATTTTTTTTGTATAGTTTTTTTGGGATCCACATAAAATAACATTTCCAAAAACTTAGCCCCATTAGCATCACAAAGTTAAACTTGCACTTCCCTTACATATATTAATAGTCCTTCTAGTACCATGGAATTTAAGCTTGGTAAAATTCCTTTAGGACCACGGTGATTAGTATATCTATATGGCAGCAACCGTCTCACCTTTGGTGGAGACACCGGATCTGGCAGCGGACGAGGCTGCGGCAGCTTGTTTCTTGGATGCTATCGAACATTTCTCCTTTTTCTCGTCTTGATTCATCTGCTGTTGCCTGCACTCTAGGCTGCAAAATGCACTATCACCCCTGCAACAAATAAATAAAGTTACATCATTACAAAGTTAATTTTATACTGCAATAATTAATCAGGAAAGAGATTTAACTCGGATTTTTCAGCAAATTAACGTATTAAATTCTGGATTTATTTTATTTTAGTGTATGGTAAGCTGGTAAAGATCAGATAAAGATGAACTATGGGATTCATTTGGTAATTAGCATACAGGGTTTTAATTATAAAGGAAAGGCATTAATTTTGGAAACCTGAAAATTTCTCAAAAATAATAAGTTTCCGAAAGAAGATCTAGAAAATTTCAAATATATGAAGAGAAACTGAGAATGAAGGCAAATAATTTACATAGAGTTCTGGACTCTATTTCGATGAGCAGATTCATATTCTGGAGTTTAATATAAAAAAAAAAATAAAAGAAAAAAAACCGCATGCAGTAACAAATAAAGACGAGAACCGGGGAAGAATCCGTGTAAGTTAACTTGAAATTCCCTCCTATGTCAAAACAAAAAATATCATTAGCAAATAGAAAAATCAAAACTGAAAATAAAACAAAAACTTGTCCATAGCAAATTGTCTTTGAGAAAAAGAAACCCCAAGAACCCTAAACAAGAATACCCACAAAAAGAAAAAAAACTAACGAACTCAATTTTTTACCCCAAATAATCAAATTTAAAAATCTAAAAAATTAAACAAAAACCAGACTAATTAAAAGCTCCTAAAACAATATCCAGACTTGGTCCAGAAATTCTTATTTAGGATTCTGAACTTCTTCTTCTTATTAAATTTTCTCACTTAATGTACCAAAAAGATATATATTTTAATCAAAATATACCATTTAAAAAAAGAAAGAAAGAAAAGGAGGACGGAAAATAGTTTGAGAGAAAAAAAAAATACCTATACATGTAGATATCACGGCCAGGAACAAGGCGACGTCTGCAAAGACCGCAAGACCTTAAAAAATGAGGGGTTTCCATAAAATCAGCTGAATACCTTCTATTAACTCTAGGTGACACCGTCGCCAACAACCGTTGATCTAACTCTTCAAGGCCGCTACCTACACCACCACCAGAAACAGCTGCTGCTACACCACCACCATTAGCCTGTACCTGTTGACCCCAAACGCCACCAAAAAGACCAGCTGCAGCCTGTGTTGGGTAGTCATTGAAAGGGTTGTGTGGATCAGACGGTGGAGCTTCATCGTTGGTTGTGTTTAGATCAAAGGTGATCTTTGTCATGCTTGTTGTTCTCTTCATTGGTGGCCTTGGCCTCTTTCCCAGCAACATCTTCTTCTTCTTCTTTCTTTTTTTTACGCTACTCCTCGAAAGGTTTCCAAGTAGAAGCTTGAGAGAGCAGAGAAGGAAAGAGGAAAAAGAGAGAGAGAATCGAAGAAGAAATGGAGATGGGGCAGATAAAAGAAGAGCCAGAACCGAGGAATGAATCTGAGCCGTTCATTCTTTTTTTTTTTTTTTTTTTCCAGTTGTGGGTATTTGCATCACATCATGTAAATCCCCGTCATACTATATAGTATTCAATTAATACTACGTATTTAACTATTTTTATTTAAACTAAATGATATAGTTAGCTTAGGATACTCTCTGATTCTCCAATGACAACAGTCCATTTCTTTTAGATTTAACTGCCAATTATTTGTTGACACATCAGCTTTTTTTTTCTTATTTTGGGCGGAGAGTTTTTTTGGAGCCTCCTCAGATCACTAAGCAAAAAGAATTGTAAGCCATCATTCAGCTTTCTTGACATGAAGTAAATTATTGCAGCAATGTTGGAAGAAAATTTCTTACTCTATACATATAGGGAAAGTTATCATTATATGTTCAAATTAGAAAGCAAACTCACCTTGAGAAAATTGTTTCACTATTTTTTTTTTACCAAAATCTACACTTGATTTTGTGAAATTTTAAGAAATTAGTCATTAGTACAAATTTAAAAAATTAATTCATTTCTTAAAAAAGGTTAGTTATACTAAAATAAAAAAGGGCAATAACTTTAAGGAAAGTTGCTTAATACATAAGTATTATACATACTATGATATAATACGTAATCTCAATTAACCATTGGATGCTTCACAAGTATAAAATTGATGTGTATCTTGGGTTTCAAAAATATAGAACACTCCTTTTGAAAATCAGCTTTAAACTTTTATAAAAGGAATTGATACATTACTTAACTCCCAAATCTAAACTTTCGCTTTTCATTTTTTACTTCTCTAAAAAATTTGAAGGTTACTGAAAATTTAGAAGAAAGATTCTCTTTACTACTTAAAAAGTAGTAAAAGTTTTTATTATTTTATCTAAAGGTAAATAATGCACTTTCAATTAAATTTGGTTATATTTAATGATTTTAAATTAAATATTAAAATAAATTAAATTAATTAAAAAATAAAAATAATTTAAACAAATATCAATTATAAATTTATGTGAAAATGCATTATTTATCTTTAGATAAAATAATAAAAACTTTCATTATTTTTTAAATAATAAAAAGATCCTTTCCTGAAAATTTAAGAATAAATTCTAATACAGCATATATTTTTTAATTTGGTATAAGAAGTAGGTAATTTTATATGATCTTAATTAATTTAGACAAAAAATATAAAAAAGATCATTTATTAAGATTTCAATAAAATCCAATCACAAAATATTTTTTTTGATACAATGAAAATAGTATAATCAGGACTCTCGAAGAAAACATTAAATAAACTCTAAATGTCATTGGATGAATATGAAAATCCAATACAAAGTTACCCCAATTTGTTTCATGAAGTAAGATGAAAAGCTAAAAAAAAAAAACAAAAAAGCTAAAAACCGTATATATAATAGTGAGACAGAAAATCTTCACAGTTATTAAAGACATAAATGTATCGCATTCACATTCACAGTAAGCAAAATCATCTGCAGTGTACCAGCTTAAGTCCAACAAATGTTCTCTCTTTCTCTCTCTCTCTCTGTATATTTAACTCTTCCTTGAAAATTTCAACTTCCAATGCCAGATAGGCTGCTGCTGCAGCTGCCACAATAGTATCCTCTCTGCTAGATATCTGTATAATAGTTGTACACAGTCTAGAATATTTTATGGGGAAGTACATCTCACGGAAGCTGGTGAGAAGTAAAATTCTTCAAAGTTTTTTAGTAATTTGTGTTTCCATTTTTCATTTTATCTATACCTTGTTTGCACTTTACATTACCCAAAAAAAGTTCTTTTGTTTATTTTTATTATTATTATTATTATTATTATTATTATTATTATTATTATTATTATTCCTTTGTTTTTTATTATTAGTATTATTATTTTAAAGTAGGAGTGACATTCAAACATGTTACCAATGTGGAACTTCAGATTTGGTAAAAAAATGCCTCTCTTCGGAGACCATGTTGTCTTTATTTGAATGAATTACCATCTCATGATTGCAACCTTTTTTTGGTTATAGTGTCCATAAATTTGATGTGCTTAGAATTACAATTTCATGATCACAAACATTTTAATTGTTTGTAAATTTGAGCATCAGTCGGTAGCATATTTTTGTTTGTAATAAAGTAAGGATATCTTGGAGTTTTGCTTGAACTAATTTAATCCTTTTTAAGAAGAATATTAAGAGCTTATTCTCTCACGTCAAGTCATTCACTTGACATATTAATCAAAAATTTATTTTTAAAGTCCTTTATGCAAGAATTAAATCCTAGTTAGGAAAGAAAAAGATTTTTTTTCTTACCAATTGAACTAAATCCTATATGCTGGTAGAAATTTTTTTTTTTTTTTTTTATAAAGACTTGGCAATTACATTTATATGCCGTTCTTTTCTTTTGCTATAAAATGAGGGTTAAATAAAAAAAAACAAGTGGTAGTAAATCGTGGCACGTTTCAATTGGAACAAAGTGCTTTATATATATATATATATATAAAAGATGTGTGAGAACTTGAGATAAAACAAAATCGCTCGGACAGGAATAAAAGATGCCTTCTCCTTTATTCATTGAAGAGAAAAAAAAAAAGAGTGGGAGTAGGAGTGGGAGTGAGAGTGGGGTAAAAGGAAAGAAAACCAGCAGAAATAAGAAAAAGTTAGGGATTCTGTATTTATGTACAATGTAAAACCTGAAATCCAGCTCGACCAAGTGATTAATGGATCTCCCAAGCTGATGAGTCATACTTTTTCATGTCTTATGCAAATCCATGGTTATATATCGTGTATTATGGAATATTAATCTTTTATGGTACAAGGAGATAGTTAAAACTTTAAAGCAAAGAGGGCAATAGCTGTGACTGTGAAGTATATTTGATCAAGGCCAAGGTTTATCAGTTATCAGCATTTCTTAAATACTTTCATATTTGGACAAATTTATGACCTTTAGTCAATGTAATAATATATAGATTCATAAATTTATAATTAAATTTAATAAGAAGAGTTACCACTAATATTTTATTTAGGTGTGATTGATCATTTAATAAATCTATCATTTTATAGAGTTCTTAAGCTTGACTAAAGATTTTTTAAAAATAATTTTTTGTCTATTAATCAAAATAAGGTTCGAAAGTTCAAAAGTTCGGTTATATATAAGAAAGGTTATATCACCCCCACATATCTATCTAATGGATGATACCATTTTATTTTAAATTATTCTAAGATAATGATTCTAATAGTCATAAATTTTAATGTTGAATATTGAAAATAATTTTTAAAATTCTTCATCAATCTGATAAAATTTTTAAAAATATTGCTTCACCTCAAGAGTATTTAAGATTTCTATTTATTTTTTTGAAGAAGCTCTATCGTTGAAAAAATGTTTAATCATTTTTTTATTTAAAATATGTCTAATTCTTTCATTATTTAGGCCAAAATTAGAAATATTTTTTCACATAAAAATATCTTAGATAATTATCTATTGGTAATTACTAAAAATTTCATTCTCAGAATTTATTTTTTATTTTACAAGTATTATTTCAAAATTTTCAATCATTTGGATCAATTTAGAAATTTTCTTTTTTGATTTTTAAAATTTTTACCATATAGCTCTATTTAGAAATTTTTTGTATCTTTGTAAAGAAAATAATATAACAGTTATTTTTTTTTTTAAGTTTCATTTAAATTCTTCCTCCATTTAGGACAAATTTAGAAAAATTTTCTCACTTAGAGATTTCTTAAGAAATTTATCATTTGAAATTTTTAAGAATCTCATTATTAAATAATTGTTAAATATTTCCAACTAAAATTTTTATTTTTTTTATTTTTTTAAATTAAAAATAAATATTTATTATTATTATTATTATTAAAATTTTATCTAAATTATTTCATCATTTGAGATAAATTTAGAAAACTTTTTCACTTAAAAATATTATAAAAATTAAACTTTTGCAATTTCTAAAAATTTCATCATTCAATAATTAATATTTGTTTTTAAAAATTTAGCTAATGAATTTATTATTTTATGGAGCTCTAAGCTTGACTAAGGGTTTCTAAAAAATAAGTTTTTGTCTATTAATCAAAATAAGGTTCGAAAGTTCAAAAGTTCAGTTATATATAAAGAAAGTTATAGCACCCTCACATGCCTATCCAATGGATGATACCATTTTATTTTAAATTATCCTAAGGTAGTGATTCTAATAGTCGTAAATTTTAATATTGAATATTAAAAATAACTTTTAAAATTCTTCATCAATCTGGTAGAATTCTTAAAAATATTTTTTCACCTCAAGAGTATTCAAGAATTTTATTTATTTTCTTGAAAAGGCTCCGTCGTCAGAAAAAAGGTTTAATCATTTTTTTATTTTGATTTTTTATTTAAAATATATCTAATTTTTCCATTATTTGGGTCAAAATTAAAAATATCTTAGATAATCATCTATTTGTGAATACTAAATATTTTCTTCTCAAAATTTATTTTTTATTTTACAAGTTTTATTTCTAAATTTTCAACAATTTGGGTTAATTTAGAAATTTTTTTTATTTTTAAAATTTTTACCATTTGGGTCTATTTAGAAAATTTTTTTTATCTTTGTAAAGAAAATAATATGACAGTTATTTTTTTTTAAAGTTTCATTTAAATTCTTCCTCCATTTAGGATAAATTAAGAAAAATTTCTCACTTGGAGATTTTTTAAGAAATTTATCATTTAAAATTTTTAAGAATCTCATCATTAAATAATTGTTAAATATTTCCAACCAAAATTTTTTATTTTTTTATTTTTTTTTAATTTTTTTAAATTAAAAATAAATATTAATTATTATTATTATTATTGAAACTTTATCTAAATTATTCCATCATTTGGGACAAATTTAAAAAAATTTCTTACTTAAGAATTTTATAGAAATTAACATTTTGCAAATTCTAAAAATTTCATTATTGGATAATTAATATTTATTTTTTTAAAAAAATTTATTAATGTTTTATATTTTTAATTTTTTTCTAATTTTTTCTAAATTTAATCATACAAAAATACTTTGAAAATAATCAAACAAATAAAATAAATAAAAAATACCAAAATAGGAACTGGCTTGGCTTGGCTGCTGCAACATAACTTGGCTATAGGGATGGATAACGACTGGAACGGCTCACTTCACAGCTTGAGCCAAGGATATAAAACTTAGATAAAAGAAGCGAGTTAGCACTTGGGTCGAGTCAATTCAAACAAGAACATGCAAATTTTGAGGCAAAAATGGTGTTGTTTCTACGCAGTATAAAGGGGCCAAAACTTTATGTTTCCTCAAATCCCTTATTTTCTCCCTCTCTCTTTTCTTTTTTCTTTCTTTTCCTCTTTCTTTAAAACAAAAACATCGGATGAATATTCACCAGATTCTGAAAATTCACGCCAAATTTTGGGTTGAGTTGTCGAAAGTTCATCGATTTTTAAAAAATTGACACTGAAAATTATGAATCTAGTCGAAAAGTTGTCGAAATTTTCAAAAATCGCCAGAAAAGTCCATCGAAAACTAGGATTTTCAGAAAAATTTCCAAAATTTTTACAAAAAATCTCCTAACAAATTTTTGTATTATCGAGCCCTCTTTGCATATGTTTTTTTTATTATTATTTGTGTGTCCTTTGAGGCTAGATGCAGGTCTGTATTTATAGGGTTCTAATTCAAAAAACCCTAATCCAAAAAGGATTTTGATTCTTTTTAAACTCTCCAAAATTTAAGTCTAATTGAAACTCAAACAAACAATTTCATTTAAACTCAACCACTTGATTTTTTTTTTATTTTTTTTTATTATTTAATTAACAAAAACAAAAAGAACCCCAGACAGATTGGGGTGTCTACAACAACCATTTTTTGCACATTTTCTATAAAATAAGAATTTTGCAAAGACATAGACAACCCAATAAAGAATCAACTTGACACAATTTTTTTTAGCATATTCAGACTTCTTAAATAATATTAAAAACTCATTTAAACAAAAGTTTAATACTTTGAAAAATAGAAAAACTCCTCTCAATAGAGGCTTAATGACTTTTGAAAAGTAAAAAAAGCTCCCCTAAATAGAGGCTCAATAACTTTTGAAAAATAAATAAGACTCCCTTAAACAGAGGCTCAACGACTTTTGAAAAATAAATAAGGCTTCCCTAAATAGAGACTTAACGACTTTAGAAAAGTAAATAAAGCTTCTCTAAGTAGAGGCTCAACGACTTTTAAAAAATAAATAAGACTCATCTAAATAGAGGCTCAACGATTTTTAAAAAATAAATAAGGCTCAACGACTTTTGAAATTTAAATAAGGCTTTTTTAAATAGAGGCTCAAAAACTTTTGAAAAATAAATCAAACTCAAATAGAGACTTAATAACTTTAGAAAAATAAGTAAGGCTCATTTAAGCAGAGGCTCAACAACTTTGAAAAATAAATAAAGCTCATCGACAATCATGTCCAGAGGTCTTATAGATCATCAAAAGATATTATAAGAGATTATGCCCAGAAGTCTTATAAATCATTCATAATATTGAGAAATATCTTTTCAAAGATCAAAACCTTACTTTGAGGTCTTTTTTTTTTCAAATGAGAATTTAAAATTCTTTTATTGAAAAGTCTTCATATTTATCTTTTTCATATGGGATCTTGAAATATCTTTACTTCATAGATTCATGCACTAAACATTCTTAAATCTATGCATGTTATGCACTAAACATTCATAAATGCAATGCATGCTATGCAAATGTTAATTAATTAATTTATTTTCAATTGTGGTACTTAAGTTTCTCAATCTTATTTCTTAAATCTCAAACTCTTTAATATTCAAGTACTAAAACCAAATCGATTTGATTCTCAATCATCTTTATATATTTTCCTTTTAATGAAATCTTTTTTCTGTAAATTCAATGTCCTTGCTAGGAGCTAAACACCTTATGTTTGCCGTTATCACTCTAAATGTTTTCAAGGTAATGTAAAAAATCTTTCATGTTACTATTTATTTATCAATCATTATTTCAATTTAAAAAAATAAAAATGCAATCACACATTTCTTCCATTATAAGGGATTTAAGGGAAAAGAACATGAATGGCTTGGAAATAAATGGGAAATAATCAACAAAAGAGAGACACAAGGAATGAAATGAAATATTTTTTATTAAAAAATGGTAGCACAACTTTGGCCATTAAACAATGTAAAAAAGAAAAAGATTTATAAAGATGGGTATGAGGTAACAATGCCTAAAATAAACAATTAAATAATCATGATAACATATCTTGAAATTTTCTCAAAACTTAATCACCTAATGCACTTAATAACTTAGAGCTCATCAGAACACACTAGCCTCCATGTTAGCAAATTACCAAATTCAATGTTGCACCCTCCTCATTTAAGTCACCTTTTTAGGTTTTCAACTTAGATGAACCCCATTTTGACTCAAATCACCCTTTTAGGTTTTTAACTTAAGTCTTCTTTTTTCATTTCATTTTTTTTTAAGCATAGCATTTCTTCATAGTATTAGAATTTATAAGATTGGGCAAACATCTCCATCTATCTTAGCTAATATCAATGCTTTATCCGAGAAAGCTTTTTTCACTACATATGCCTTTCACAATTCAGAGTTCACTTTTTTTTATTATCATGCTGGTTTGGAAGAATTCTTTTCAAAACCAACTCTTCTTTTCGAAAACAATGAGGTTGGTAATTTTTATCATGAGCTTTCATCATTATTCTCTGATATAGCTGATTATGGTACAGCACTGTCAATTTCGCACAGTGCTATTAATTTCTTCTTTTCGATGAAATTTAATTACTTATAGCACTCTCGAACCCATTCAGCCTTTTCCAATTCAATCTCTCTTAGAACTTTCAAGGATGAAATTTTTACTTCCACCGGTAACATAACTTCTATCCCATGTACCAAAGAAAATGGGATTGCCTTAGTAGAGGTACGCACTAATTTTTGATAAGCATGCAGCGTAAATAAAAACTTTTAATGCCAATCTTTATAAGTCTCGATCATATTCTCAAGAATTCTTTTTATATTCTTATTTGTAGCCTCGATTGCCCCATTCATTTTTTTAGCAATATGACGTCTAATTATAATGCTTGATTTTGTACTGAGCACATATTTTCTGCATCATCTTACTATTCATATTTTTAATGTTATATAAAATGATTCTTTCTGAAAGTCCATATCTATAAATGATAACTTTTTTTATGAATTTACGACCATAGATTGTGTCACACTTCCAAATAAAGCTGCTTCCACCCATTTCATGAAATAATCCATCATCATGAAAATGAATTTATGCCCATTAAAAGCCTTTAAGGTAATAAGACCAATGGCATCTATGCCCCATATAGAGAATGGTCATGGTGGTGTTAAAACATGTAAAGCAGTCAATGAAGCATGAATCTTATCAGCATAGATTAGACACTTGTGACATTGTTGAGTCTAGTTAATGCAGTCACTCTTCATTGTCAACCGATAATACCCAGCTCTCATGATTTATCTTGTCATCATATGTTTATTTGCATGTGCCCTATATATCTCATCATACACCTCTTCAATAATCTTTTTTACCTCAGTTATATTTACACATCTTAATAATACTTGATCATAGCTTTTTTTATACAAGACATCTTTATCTAAGAAGAAATTCATAACTAGTCTTTGGATAACTCTTTTATCTTTCTCAGTTGCTTGATCAAGGTATTGTCGATTCTTAATGTATTGCAAAATATCATAACACCATGATTTTTCCTTTTTCTCATCTTCTATATTAGAATAATGAACTGTCATATCCTTAACATCTAGCTTGATAGGGTTAATGTCAGTGTTATCATTAATTCGAATAATTGCTACCAAAATAACCAAAGCATTAGTAATTAAATTCTTCTCCCGAGGCAAATGATCAAAGTGAATATCTTTAAATTGCTTGACCAACTTTAAGATATACTTATGATATGGAATGAGTTTTAAATCTCTTGTCTCCCTTCTCATTTCAACTGATATATAACTATCGTTGAGTCTCCAAACACTTTCAATGCTCTAACTTTTCTATCTATAGCAACTTGTAAACCTATGACATAGGCTTCATATTCAGCAATGTTATTTGTGTAATTGAAATTCAACCTTGCTGTTATAGGATAATAGTGTTCTTTTAGAGAAATCAAAATTACCTCAATTTCATGTCCCAAGGCATTGGCAGCTTCATCAAAGTACATTTTTCAACACTTTTCATCATGCTTTTGCTTTTCAAATTGGGAAACAACCATCAAATCTTCATCATGAAATTTTAACTTCATTGGCTTATAATCTTCAGTAGTATGATCTATGAAAAACTCAACTATAGCACTTCTTTGATTATCTTCTAGCTCATATAAATGATATCATATTCTAAAAGTATTACTTGCCATCTAGCAATTTTTCTAAATAATGAGGGCTTCTTAAAAATATGTTTGATTAGATCTAATTTTACTATAAGTCAGGTAGTATGATAGAGCATGTATTGTCTAAGTCTTTTGGTTGTCCAAACTAATGCACAATATATTTTTTCTAAAGAAAAATACTTGGACTTATATTCTATGAATTTTTTACTCAGGTAGTAGATAGCTTTCTCTTTTTTGCTAGACTCATCTTGTTATTCCAGCACACATCTCATTGACTTTTTGTACACTATTAAATATATGATCAAAGGTTTTTTTGAAACAAGTGGCACTAACATTGAAAGATTTGATAAGCACTACTTAATTTTATCGAAAGCCTTTTGGCATTTTTTATTCCATTCTTCAGGATTATTCTTACAAAAAAAACTTAAAAATAGGATCACATCTATAGGTAAACTGAGAAATGAATCGAGAAATATAGTTCAATCTACCTAAAAACTTTAAACTTCTTTCGGTGTGCTTGGAAGTGATAAATTTTAAATAGCTTGTATTTTGTCTGGATCAACTTTAATCCCTCTTTCACTGACCACGAAGCCTAGCAACTTTTTTGACTTTATCTTGAAGGTACATTTCGTCAGGTTTGACTCAAGTTGGAATTTTTTCAACCTTTTAAACAACTTTATGGGGTTGGTGACATAATCTTCATCTTCATGAGATTTCGTAATCAAATCATCTACATATACCTCAATTTTTTTATGTATCATGTCATGAAAGAGCGTTACCAACATTCTTTAAATCGTATGACCAGCTTTCTTGCAAAATATACCTCACATGGTCATGAAAACAGTCTTGTCATGTCATATTTATCTGATTATATCTTGAAAACCCATTCATGAAGGAAAACATAGAATGCCTGGCCATATTATATACCACTGTGTCAATATGAAGCAAAAGAAAGTTATCATTTGGGTTAACTTTATTCAAATTATGATAATCTACACATATTCACACCTTTCTATCTTTCTTAAGGACTGACACTATGTTGGTTACCCATTTTGAATACTTGATCACTTGTAGAAAACTTACATTAAACTACTTCTTCACCTCTTCTTTAATTTTTAGTAGCATTTTAGGCTTTATTCACCTCAGTTTCTATTAGACTAGTTTACAATCTAGCTTTAAGGGTAATTTATGTTTCACTATTTCTATGTTAAGTCCCGATATATCGTAATAAGACTAAACAAATACATCTACAAATTTTTTGAATAGATTTTCCAGTCTTTACCTATCTATTGATGAAAGTGATGTACCAATTTTAACCTCTTTCTTGTTCTTCTCATCTCCTAAAGTCACCATTTGAGTGTTCAATTAATCTCATTAGATTCGAAGATAATACATATTCTTCATAATCATCTTTACTATCAAGTTTTTTAGTACTAATTGAATTTTCAAAATTAACTCTTTGATCGTTATCATGATTATTTTCATGTTCATTTAAGGACCAGAAATTGAATGAAATTGGATATGTTGGCAAGATATGTGGAGAAAATAAAAAATTAAAGCAATAAAAAAAATGAATGAAGATGATCCTTCTTAATCTTTGTTGAAATAATAATAAATAAATGGCCCATACATAAAAGATTATCCCAATGCCTTGGCCATAAGTCACTGGGATGTACAATTACATTGAAATAGTTTCAAAGATAGCAGACATTTCAATAATGCTCCAATTGTTCAACTCGTAACTCGACGGATAAGGTGTACCCATATTTCTTGTTTATGCTCTTTTTCATCTCCAATTGTATGGATGGACAACTCAACAAATGCCTCATCTATACTCAATTTTAGATCTTTTTCTGCATCTCGGTACATGAACCTTCTAGGCTTGAAGGTCTCATACAAGTGTGGGATGTTCATAGGCATAGTCTCTGGTTCATGCGTTTTTAGCCCTGCTATACAAGTGTGGGATGTTCATAGGCATAGTCTTTGGTTCATACCCTTTTAGCCCTACCATCATTTTGTTTCCTATTTGTTTTTTTTTTATCTCTCATCTTTCTGCCTCATAGCCTAGGCCTAGTCTTTCGCAGTTGTCAATTATCGTTGGGGGCTCTCTTATCCCTTGTAAACTTTTGTCTAATCTTACTCCAGGATACAAACTCTTGTTGATGATTTGACTCACTATTATTTTTTAAAACTATTGATTTTAAAATTTTTCACCTACAGAATTGATCAGTTCAAAGGATTGTTAGGAACATTCTAGTGCATCTTCAGTAACCTCCACATATAGGGCATTCAATGATTGAGTTACTAGCATATCTTTCTCTTAAAATACTAACACCAATTAACCTTTCACATTAAACTTGATCTTTTGGTGCTAGGTAGAAAGAATGGCACCTATCATGTGAATCTATGGCTTTCTCAATGGATAGCTATAAGATGAAAAAATGTCCATCACCTGAAATTTTACATTAAATGTGCACGGTCTAATTTACAAGGGCATCTCTATATCTCTCATAACTTCATGTCTAGTCCCATCAAAAGCTCGGATGATCTTATGGCTACTTTTCATGTATGAATAATCAATAGGTAGCCTTGTTAAAGTTGACATAGGCATGACATTAATAGTAAAGCCATTGTCAATGAGTACTTTAGCTATAATATGGCTCTTACACTTAATAGTAATATACAAAGCTTTGGTACTGCTTTTTCTTTCTGGAAGAATTTCATCACCACTAAATGCTATATGATTTGGTATTACCAGGTTTTCAACTAAGTGATTCACACGCTCAATAAACACATTATGTGCCACATATGTCTAGTTTAACACTTTCAGCAAGGTATTTCGATGTGGTTCAAAATTTAATAACAGTGATAGCAATGAGATTCGTGCTGGCATCTTATTCAATTATTCAATCACAGAGCATTAACTGTGGTTTACCAGCTTTAAGAATTCACAAGCCTCTTTTTCTGACACTAACTTTTGACATTCTTCTTCAGGCATAACTTTTGAATTATTTTATTTTTCTCCTACCTTGGCTTTTTCTTTCTTAGCCTTCTTCAACATTTTTGGAGTTAGCATCTTCCAATTCGGGTAATCTTTCCTATACCAGTTATATTGGTAGCATCAAACTTAGGTGTATTCTCCTCTCGCCCTTGGACTACCATATCACAGCCATATTTTCATGGCACAGTTTTATCATCCTTGTAAGAGAATGAAGTAAAGACTTTAAAATTTACTGGCCTAAGGATGAGCTTGTCTATGATCGACTTTGGTTTATTCCCACAATAAATTATTATCGATTTTGGAAATAATTTTGATGGCTTGTTAGTCATAGATACTTCAACACTTCTTGAAACCTCTTCCTCTTCATAAAACTCAATTTGATAAAAATCTATGAGCTTTTGTACCTCATGGTGGAATTGTTCATAGGTTTTAATAGAATGGTCATATACCTCACTATAATATTTATAATTGCTATTTGACATATATCTTTTATGATTATTATGTGGACTCACTAGTTATATCATGTCAGTTTTACACAAAGCATCAAATAGCTAATTGAGAGGTATTCTAATTTCTTTCACTTTTTTTCACATAGCTCTCCTGATCCTTACTTAGAGCATTCACATTATGGTTAGACAAAGGATTGCCACTAACATTAAGTGTTGTTATCCTTTTTGTATCAAAGTTTATCATTCCATCTTTGATTAATCACTATACCTTACGCTTTAAAGTAGTGTAATTTTTTATTAAATGACCAACAATTTCATAATGATAATTACAGTAAGCTGTAGGATTATACCACTTGTAATAAGGTAGCATAAGTGGCTCTTGATAGTTGGAGGCAATCAAGTAGTTGTTATAGAGCTTTCGATATAATTTCATATAAGTCATAGGGATTGGGTCAAATACAAGTTTTTCTTGAGTAGTTCGTAGCTCTCGTAAAATACTTATTGGGCTAGTAGGATGAACCTAAGGTCTTATGGAAGGTTAAATGTTAGGCTTGTACATGACAATTTAGGGTTTAAAAACGGGTTGATATATTGAAGTGTAGGATGATACAAGTAGGGTGAGGTATTATTCACTATAGGATAATATGTGGAGTAAGCTTGTGGTGGATAGGGTTGATAACTCCTAAATTATTGTTTGTCAAAGCACATAGCTTAAGCTTCAATCTTTTTTTCCTTTGGTGTCTTTTTGCTAAAAGCTTCTTCTTTTTTCAACCTGCCATTCTCAATGGCATTCTCTATGATTTCACTTGAGATCACCATGTCGATAAAATTTTTGTTGTATTTTCTATCATCTTTTCATAATAGAGAGATTTTAAAGTGTAGACAAATAACAATGTAGTCTTTTTCTCAGTTAGAAGAGGTTACACTTGAGTAGCCATATCTCTCCATCTCTGGGTATACTTTTTAAATGATTTAATTATTTTTTTCTTTATATTTTATAAAGACAAATAATCAAGAGCTAAATCTATGATATGTCGATACTGACTAATGAAGTCATGGGTCATATCACTCTAAGACTGAATACAGATCCTGCTCAGTTAGACATACCACTTAGCAACAGAGCCAGTAAGGCTATCTTAAAATACATACATTAATAGCTTTTCATAATTAACATAGACAACCATCTTTCGGTAATACATAGTAATATGGGTCTTTGGGTACTTTGTATCCTCATATTTTTCAATTTTGAAACCTTAAACTTTGGAGGAATAATGACATTAGGGACTAAACATAGCCCAACAGCATCAATAGAGCCATAACAACCAATTTTTTATACTACTCGCAACCTTTCCTTTCATATATGCATCTTTTTATTAGCTATTAAGTCCTCCAGCGACTTGCCTCCTTTTGGTTTAAATTTTTTATCTTTTGGATCATCTAAATCAAGGACCTAGATTGGTCTATTACTTTCTCAATAAAAATAGAATTTATATAGCTCTGGTAATGCCCTAGATTTAAAATTGAAGGCTTTTCGAGGTATGTATACCCTACAAGGTATATGAATTACTATGGTGGTGCCTCTTGTATGGACTAAGCTTAATATAACCCATAACCATGAGGATATAAAGGGTTAGTCACCTTTTATGATGGATAATCTTGTTGGCTAGTATTTTCCTTTATACCTTTCCCTTTGTTTAACTTTTTCAAAGCCTTCAGAATCTTACTCAACTCTTTTTCAAGCTTTTCTTGAGTTATCTCTATCTTCTCAAGATGATTAAAATTTTTTTGCTCCATTTGTCTTACTCGAGCTATTGTATTGTATTGGCGAGTTTATTATGTGAGGTTCTTGCTTGGTGGAGCTATCCTTAAACTTTGAGTACCATAATTACATTATTATTAGAAATGCTATAGTTTATGTTTGGTATTTTGATGCATAAATGGAATGTACTAATAATATTTGTCACATAACCATTATTGATAAAAGAAATGTCGATTCAAAACTTTAGTAAATAAAATTTCAAAACTACATCCTAACAAAGCTAAAATAATATTCTGAAGTCCTAAGCATCAACCTTTATTCCTAAACATTACTCTCATTCCTCCTTATAAATATCTTAGCTTACTGGTAATGATCTTGTTCCTCATCTATGAAGTCAAGCAATCATTGCCCATGAGCTCCTACTGGTTGCATTACAGCTTTCAAATCTTTCACCTTTTTTTATTTCTAACGCTTTGTCTACAATAATGCATAGTTGATCGAACAAGTGCATTAGATATTTCTATTTTTTCCTGCACATGCCCTTCCATGGCTCACTTTGTTTAGCATGTTTCTTGTATTCATTAGTCAAAGCTTCTACCTGTACTGCACTCTAATCCACTATCACTTGTAGCATTTGGCTATGTCTGTGTCCCCTAACAATGGCCTTTTGTTATTCTTCCACCATTGTTTTCAATAATTCATTTTCTTTTAAGAGTTGGGCAAGTTCAAATGTGACTGATGAATGTGTCTTGTCTAGATAATTAAATAAGGCTTTCCACTGATCTTTTTACTCAGTAAAGCTTTAGATTTTTTATTCTTGCAACTTTAAACTTTCTCTCATTTCTACTTTCAATAACTTTATTTCTTGTTCTAGTTTATCTTTCTTAGTTTGGAGTTTTCTTTTAGCTATTTTCACTTTGAGTAAGGGATCTCAGGGAATTAGCTTTAGGGAATGGTTAACTATTCTTTCTTAAGAAAACACAATGTCCTTGCCTTTCCTTGTATGCCATACAATATATTTTGGGGTGACATCATAAGTAAACCTCCCTTGGTTAACCCTAATGGTTTGTTTCCATGCCTTTTTTATCATTTCAATCATTCCATATGCCCCTTTTTCAGTGAAAAAAAAATTTCATTGGTTAAGTTTATAGGTTTTTGGAATAAATTACTAACATCCAGATTATCTTCTTACCAAAGTTAAGGCATAAGTAACAACACCTCATAGGCTTAATAAGAAAACCCAAGGTTGATTCCTATAACTATATGACATTGTATAATGACACATCCAATGTGCTCTCCAAATTATCCTTTGGCTATCAAGCGTACAAAAATATAAAACTTATTCTTCTTTCAACTTTGCTTTAGGCCATGTGCTGCAATAAAACTTATTGATTGGAATACTGAAATAAAGGTATGGTTTACAAAACTAGCTTTCTTCACATGTAATATGACTCTTCATTTTTACATAAAGTAGTTGTAAGCAACCACTAAATCAACCTTTACCATTTTTATGATAAAAATTCAAGGAACAAATGGTTTTTGTTAAAATGGTTGGTGTTGTATTAACTTTCATTCTAACTTATCGACAAAATCTATCACTATGACATCAACATAACCAATGACTTTTGGAAAGATTACCAATCCATATAGAGCTATAGCCATTGCCACTAACCTCTAATCATCATCCAAGTACCCCTGGATGAAGTCTCACAAAAACTCCATGGGATAGCCTTACTTCACCTTTTGTCTTGACATTTGCATCTACTTGAGGCAAGCTAAGTCCATTCCACGTCATTTCACTACTTTTTTTTTCATTCATCTTATTCCTCGTAAAAGATTCTCATTACTTTACCCTTAAATCATTTATAGCATTCATTTTTTTTTTTTTGTAAAAATGATTTTTTTTTGCTCTCTATCTTTGAGATCTTTTATGATCTTTTGCCTATTTCTTTTTCAAGTAAGTTATTCCCAAAACTTATTTCCTAGTATGAAGGATGATCTTTGGTTGGAGTTTTTCTAAAAAAATCATAACGAATACAAAGAGGTAGCAATTGATCGTTTTATAAATGGTAAAAGAAATACAATCATTTTTTATCTCAAATGTGAATACTTTCTTTGAAAATCATTTATCGGACAAAGATAAACTCATAAACCATTATAAAAGATTGCATGCTTTCGAGACATATCTATTTGATATCTACTCACAGATTACTTCTTTTGCTCAAACGGTCTTCATAGATCAATATAAATGAGTTTCCAAAATTAAATCCTAGAATTATTGTTATCATTGTCTAAATAATTATCATTTAAAATTTAAGAATGGGAATAAGAAGATATGAAAAATAACATTACATGAAATAATGACTTGGATGAAAGAGAAAATGTAATGAAATACATCAACTTGTCTTTTTATTAAAATGATAAAAGATGAAATCTTATTACATATAAAAAATCCTAACATTACTTTAAAAGAAATCTCAAAATGACAAGTAACTTTCAACCAGCCTTAACATCCTTATCCTTTTTAAAATTATGCCTCTGTGTGATCAAATAAAGAATTTTTATTGACATTCGACTTCTCTAATTCGTCGAAGCTCACTAAGCCTTTTCAGATTAAACTTTGCACCTTGTGCTTTAAAACATAACAAGTTTCTATAGAATGTCCCACATTCCTATTATGGTAATTACATATGGCATTAAGATCATACCATTTAAGATAAGATTGCTTCAATGGTTCTAGAATAACTAAAGACACCAAGTCATTCTTAACCAATTTTGAGAATAATTTAATGTAAGTCATAAGAATAAGATTAATGTGGGCCTTTTCTTGGTTATTCCAAGATCTTCTCAAACCATTCGCTTGGTTGTTAGGTTTTAAAGCTGATGTAGTGGTATGACTAGACCCATATACAGGTATTTGAAAAATTGATTAGTAGATTAGTGGGTAAGCTAGTTGTGGATATGGTTGGTAAAGGACTTACGCAATCTATTAATTGTAGGGTGGTAAATAGGATAAACATGTGATAGATATAGAGCATAGCTTTTGAATTATTGCCTATCAAAATTCACAGCTTGGGTTTCAATTTTTTTTTAGGCAACCTTATTTTTTTATTGGTTTATCTTTCTTGAAACTTGTCACTCTTGATAACATTTTCAATAGTCTCTCATGAGATCACCATATCAATGAAGTTCTTTATTGCATTCCTTATGATCTTTTCGTAGTATGAAGCTTTCAAGGTATTGACAAATAGGATGATGATTTTTTTTTCAGTAAGAGGTGGTTGGACTTGAGTAGTCATATCTATTTACCTTTAGGCATATTTTTTGAAAGATTTTATAGCTTTTTTCTCTTTCTTTATAAAAAGAAGTGATCTAGAGCCAAATCTATGATATATCAATACTGGGTGATGAATGCCTTTGTCAATTTCTTCCATGAAGTAATGTGAGTTTTATTAATTGAACATACTATTTTGCTACAAAACCCATAAGACTATCTTGGACACATGCATTAACAGTTTCTTATTACTTGTGTAAGCTGTCATTTTCTGACAATACATAGTAACATGAGTTATAGGACATTTTATACCATCGTACTTCTCAAACTCTGAACTTTAAATTTCAACAGGATCACTACATCCGAAACTAAATAAAGGTCATCTGCATCTATTGAGCCATAAAAATTCATCCCCTTAACTACTCATAATATCTTCTTGTCGTAACGGTTTTGAGACTGCCAGACATAAAGAATTCTAAAATTGAAAAAATAAAAAGAGTCACCACCAATCTTTTTTAGGGTGTGATTGACCACTCAAAAGTTTATCTTTTTAATAAAACTCTAAAAACAGGTTTAAAGTTTATCAAAAAGGTAAGTTTTGATCTACGAAAAATCAGGTTGAGCTCGAGAGTCAGTTACGTGTGGGAAAGGTTAGCACCCCCACAGAGCCCATAAATTGGTACCATTTAATCATGCGCTATTTTTGGTATTGGATGAAATATTTTTTGATTTGAAATTGAATAATAATCCCTTTTTATTATTTTAAAAGAAAAAATTAATTTTATCAAAATTTTTTATTTAGGAGTATTGAGAAAATCTTTAAATTAAAGAATTATCTTAAAATTCTCTAACATCTAGGCAGAACTTTGAAGATAACACTTTTAACTAATATTTACCACGACATCCTTTGAAAATGAAAACAACAATTTTTGGGAAAAATAATCGTTGAAAACTCTCCAACATCTAGGAAGAGTATCTAGAATTATTCTCCTCAGGACATTATTTTTGTTTTATTTCACATTTTTAAATAAAAACATTTTAAGCAAAAAAAGTAAATGATGGCATTATTAGATAGCAAGTAGAAATTAAAAACAAAGAAACACAAACGAGTACAAACAATAACAAAATAAATACATATAAACTAATAGGTGCTGTGTATGATGATGAAATGCAAATTTGAAATTGGGTTCTTAAATATAATGAGACCACTTTGACTCCCTAATATTTAGGTAAAGTTTAAGTGCGACTATTTATATTTAAGATCCTATTTTATTAGTATACTTTTATTATTAATTGATTTTAATCCCATTGTTAAAGCGAATTAAGGACTAGTATGAAAATTTAATGGAATAAAGTTTCCTAAATACCCTATCATTTAGGTAATATTCAAAAATAAATTATTTCACTTGAGATTTTTACACGTATCCTTAGAGTTTCGAAATGGTTTTGAGTATAGATTTAGGACGATGTTTTAAGATTTTGTGATTTTCGGGTCATGATTCGGGATTGTGTGCCAAATTTAAGGTTTTTAGAATTTTAGGGTTTGGGATTTTGAATTTTAAGAAATAAAGTTTTGAGTTTTAGATTTTGAATTTTGAATTTTAGAGTTTTGGTTTAAGTTTTAAGGGTTTGGATTTTAAGTTTTTGAAATTTTAGGTTTTGGTTTTAATTTTTTGAATTTTTTTAAAAATGCGAACATCTCTAAAAAACCCCTCCAACATTTAGACAGACTTTCGAAGCAAGTTTAATTTTTATAATTTTTTAAAATTAATTTTAAAAAATTCTTTTTTATGAAAATTTATTATTAATAATATTATTAATTTATTTAGTATTTTTTTTAATAATAATAATTCTCAACATCTAGGCTGAATTACCATTATTTAAAACACGATTGTATTTCCTTCAACATCTAGGCAAGGAACATTTTCTTATTACTAATTCATTTTATAAACATTTTATGTATTTATTATTATTTATTATTCTGTAAGGTTCATTAGAAAAATAACTATATATTTCATTACTTACTTTTTATTATTATTTTTTTATGTTGTTTCCATTTTTATTATTATTAAAAACAATCAAATATTTATTCTAACAAATTTAAAATTTTATCATACATAAATATTAATAATAAAGCTCAAAATAATAAAAAAATAAAAAATTTAAAAATTTAAAAAAATAAAAAAAACCTAAACTAGATCGATCAACACTTGTCTGATTGGCTCGATAGTTCAAATCGATTCGAACTGGTTCACTGACGGTTCATCTAGATCGATTCAACGCTGGCTAAAGCGGGTCATCAGGTCAAGTTATGTAGATCCGAGGTCGGATCCAGGTCCACGCGCGGATCTTTCTTGGCCTAAAACGATGTCATTTTAGGCTTTAGCTTTCTATATAAAATCAAATTTTTTTCAGCTCATTTTATCCTTTCTGTAAAAAAAAAAAAAAAAAATTTCAGAGCTCCAGGGAGAGCTCAAGAGGTTCTGCCGACATTCGATTACTAGCGTCCATGTCGTGCCGGTTGTCGGGTAGGTCACCGTCGGTGGTCGAAAAACATAAAAAAAAAAACTCTCAAATGTTCACCTCAACGTGATCTTTCTATATTTGATCTTCTTTTCACCGAAAAAAGCCCTGATCAACGTAGATCGGAGCTCAAAGTTTCGATGTTCTTTTTTTTTCTTTTTCTGAAAACCTAAACTGACGATCTCTTTTTTTTTTTGTTTCAAGAGTGCTTTGGTGCTGAGGTTCCTCCCTACAATGAGGACTGTATTTTTTTTTTTTGTATTTTATGTTTTTGTGTGGTTTTGGCTTAAGTGTCTATGTGGGTGGAAGCTTGGCACTGAGGTTTGTGGAATGGTATCTTGAATGGGCAAAGGTTATGGGTGAAGCGCAGACTAGGCAGAGGTACAGTTGGGGTTAAGCTTGGGTTCGATTTAGGTGCTAGGACTTTGGATGCAGGCACAAAGACCCAGGTCGTCTGAGCCTTGTGGCTTCGAGGTATGGGGAATTTAGGGGTTTCTGGAAGTCTAAGAACTAGGCATCCGAGCTTGGGGTTTCTGGTGTGTTCGAGAGTTTTGAGGATGAAAAAGGGAACTAGGTTCTTTAAGGAGCTAGGTGTATGGGAAACATAGGGTGTTGATGGGGCTACAATGCTCTGGTAAGGGGACTGGTCAAGGGGCGGCAGTATTGGTAGGGTATGGGAGTGGGTGTACAAGGCATGGCAAATGTGGGTGGTGCCGTGCACGGCACCAAGCACTAGCCCCTCTACATTTTTGTTTTTTCTTGTTTCCTATTTTTTATTTTTAATTAGTTATTTATTTATTATAATAATAATTATTTAATATTATTGTATTTTTAATATTACAAGAAAAAATGGGTTGGCTTAGGCCCCTAAAAAAATGAAATTAGACACCAGCTCAAATGGATTAAATTCGGGTCTAACCCATCAATATGATAAAACCCAAACTAATTTAAAACTAGGATTCGATTCGATGAACCGGGATAAAATTTGGTGTCTACACCCCTCTAACAAGTTCATCTTTTATTTAACTTTTAAGCCCTCTAAAGTCTCAACCACCTTCGGTCTCAATTTTTTTTTCTCTTTCAGATCATCTAAGTTGGAAACTTGTATTGATTTTTCTCCATTTTTTTGTAAAAACAGGATTGACATAACTTTGAAAATACCTCTGAGTTGATGTAGAAAGCACTTTCGGGTAGGTATATCCTGATTGGCTTGAGAATTGCTAAAAGAATGCCTTGGGTAGATTGGACCTAATATGGGCCATAACTAGAAGGATAAAAAGGATCAACAACATCCTATAATGGATGGTCTTATGGGCTGACATCTTTTTCTACGAATTTCTCTTTGTTTAACTTGTTTAAGACTTCTAAAATTTTATTTAACTCCCATTCGAGTTTTTTTTTGGTTTTCTTGATTTCTTAAGATGATTTGTATTTTTTTATTTCGTTTATTTGGCTCAAGCTTTAGTGTTGTATTGATGGTAGATAGTTTGAGCATGGTTATATTACACAGTTGAGTTATCCTTGAACCTTATGTACCACAATTAGCATGCTTAGGTTTTAAATGTGTATGCAAAAAAGCTTTCAAAATTAACCTAACTTTTTGAAGAATCCTATATGCATGAATGAATGAATGCATTGAATGCTTGACACAATAAACTATGATACATAAACACATAAATGTATGCATAACAATGTACGAATGCATGTACCGATGCTTGTCACATTATGATACATGGATGAGTACATATGTTAGTGATGCTGGATTATAATATAATATACAACATATAACAACTTAATAATAAACAAGGATCAAATAACATTTGTTATGAAGTTGATATGAATGAAGCTCAAAAGGCCCACTCATACGTCTTAATTAAGGTTACATTATAATAATAGGTAGATATGGCTCTAACCTAAGGTTAGCTTCTTATGTTTTATTACATATGTTTTGGGTTAAATTTAAAAGTTTGTTCTCACTTCATTGTCTATCGCAAACTAGTAAGACACTCCAATCCTCGCCCATCATAGGTTATAAACAAAAAAAATTCAGTTTAAGTAAGAGCATTTTGCCAGCCATTATGAAAATTATCATCTCACGAGAACATAAGTATTTTATTCTCCCCTAAGAAGGATAAAGCCCAAGTATAGAGCTCATGTGATGCACATGCATGTGATAGTGTGTGTGAAAGAATACATATATCTTTTTTCGTAATTTTCACAAGTCAAGTCAAAGAATGCAAAACAAACGATCAATAATTTAAGACCAAGTAAACAAAAAGTTAAGATAATTCAAAATTAATTAATGGTCTAACTCTCAGAGTCCCTAGTGAAGTTACCAAAATGTTATAACGTATAAATCTATAGACCTATAGCTAAACATAACCTAAAGAGTTGCCACCAATCTTTTATTAAGGTATGATTGATCATCTAGTGAATCTATCCTTTTAAAGAAATCCTAAGATTAACTAAAGGTCCCTAAAGAATAGGTTCTAACTTTCTAAACAAAACTAAGTTTAGGAGTTTGGTTACATTTAAGGAAGGTTATAAGACCCTTATAATGTCCATCCTAAAAGATGATACAATTTAATTTTAAATTATCCTAAAAGTTTATAGTTATAATGGTCTTAAATTTAATATTGAAAATAACTTTTAAGATTCTCTATCAATCTGACAGAATTCTTAAAAATACTTCCTCACCTTGAAAGTATTTAACAATCTCATTTGTTTTCTTGAAAAGGCTCCATTATTGGAAAAACTTAATCATTTACTTTTTTGTTAAAATTTTATTTTATTAAAAATATATATAATGTTTCCACCATTTGGGCTAAAATTAGAAATATTTTCTCACCTGAAAATCTTTTAGATAATCATCCATTTTTTATTACTAAGAATTTTATCATCGAAATTTATTCTTTAATCTTAAAAATTTTATTTTTAAATTTTTCACCATTTGGGTCTATTTAGAAATACCTTACAAGTTTCATTTCTAAATTTTTCATCATTTGATTTAAATTTAGAATATAAATTCTTGTTAGTCATCGTATGATTCTTAATCTTAAAAAAAAAAAAAGATGACAATTATTTTTGAAATCTCCTCTAAATTCTTTCACAATTTGGGTTGAATTTAGAAAAAAAAAAAAAAACTTTTACCTAGAAATCTCATAGAAATTTAGCCATTTGTGACTTTCCTTGAAATTTCATCCTTGGATAATCATCATACATTTTCACACCAATATTTTTTTAAGTTATAATTTTTTATTTTAAATTTTTATTTGAGAAAGAATATAATTCTTTTATTGAAATTTTGTCTAAATTATCTCATTGTTTGGGTCAAATCTAGATAAATTCATCACCTAGAGATTTTAAAAAAATTTACCATTTGAAATTTTTAAAAATCTCATTGTTAGATAATTGTTAATTCAACCCTAAATTTTTATTAAATTTGCTTATGCATTTTTTATTATTTGTTAAATGAAAATAAATATTAATTAATGTTATTAAAACTTTACCTAAATTTTTCCTCCATTAGGGTTAAATTTAGAAAAACATTTTCACCTAAAAATTTTCTAGAAATTAACCATTTGTAATTTTTAAAAATTTTATCATTGGAGAATTATTAATTATTCTCAAGTTTTTATTAATGTTTTTATTTTATATTTTTTTATAATTATTTTTCTCTAATTTTTCCTAAAATTTAATTATGCAAAATATTTAAAATAAATAAATAAATAAAATAATAACATGAAACAAAAATAAATAAATAAAAATAAAAAATAAAAACAAATACCAAAATAAAAGAATCGACTCGGCTCCACTTTAGCACTGGCTCGATGCAGAGATGATGAGCGGCTGAAACGCCTAGATTGAAGCTCGGCTTGGTTTTTCTCGGCTCAACAACATGCAACTAAATCGGATTATGAGTTCAGGATGAACGCAAGCGTGGGTCAAGTAAAAAAACATGAATTTTTAAAAAATTAAACGTCAAAACGACGTCATTTGGCAAATGTATAAAAACCCTTCAAAATCCTCTTTCCTTCGGATTTCTTTTTCTCCCTCTTATCTCTTCTCACAACTTTTTTCTCTAGGATGAAGGCTTATGTCGTTTTCTGCAAATCTTTATCGGATTCTAGAAAAACCCATTGAAATATGAGAAATCAAGCTATAAAGTCATTGAAAAATTCAAGCACCATCGGGAAATACAATGGAAACTAGAAATTTACAAAAGAAAAAAAAATCCAAAAAATTTAAAAAAAAATCACAACACCCCAAATCAACCCTCTAACCTTTTGAAATCTTTCAAAACACTAACTCTAAATCAAACTAACAACTCTAAATTCCAAAAAAAAAAAAATCCTAACAAAAACTTCTTTCCTTTCTCTCTCAATTTTGTTGCTTTGATTGTTGTCCTTGGGTTTTTCTTTGCTCTTGATTGTTGTGATTTTTGGCACTTGTCCCTTTTGTCAATCTATTCATTGGTTTTTATAAGACAATGTCCTAATTATGATCGAATCTTAATTTTTTCTAAAAACAATCTCATCACTAGATTAAGACATTATTTTCAAGAAAATTTTCTTTTTTTTTTCAATTATTATATGGGAATAATGATTCAACCAATCACAATCATCCTCTTTTTTTATTTTTAATTTTATTTAAAACCTCAAATCAAATAATATTCAAAGATAAATGCAAATTAATATAAATCAAAGATAAATAAATAAAAATCACAAAAACTAATAATAAAATAATTTATAAATAGATGAAAATCAATATATAAAGATAAACATAAAACATAAAAAATTCTAATCATAAAATAAATAAATAAATAAAATTGGACTTGAATTGGTTTAAGCCCAACTAATTTGGGTCAAATTAATTTAAATCTGAACTAAATAGGATGTCTAGACAAGATTTCTCAATCATTTCACAACCGTCAATAGATTTCACCCGCAAGAACGACCTCGTACCATTCCTTGCCAACCATAACGCCCAAAATGTAGAACCACACGCAGAAAACCATCTTTCCTAGCGAAACCACTGAGTAAACCCCCTCACACTGTCTCATCAAATCCTCCACTATTTGGCCAAACCCATTTTAAACCCCAATTTAAGACGGAGCACTAAACTCTCCAAGAGAAAGAACATGACATGTCCAGAGAAGACGTAATTGTTTCACAGAGAAAGCCCCTACCGATCGGTTCCCAAACAAGTTTATCCTTTTACATTAGTCCTCAATATTACTTCTTTAACCAAATTCATCAAATTCTTCAATAATTCATTTTCTCATCCAAATAGCTAGCGCCTGAAAATGATCATGTAATTGTTTGAGGGTGCAACATCATTGAGGGTAAAAAAAAAAGTATGGGTTGTCTATTAACTCTTTTTTTTTTTTTTAATTTCGTAGCAATGGTAGGACAGTCTGTTTCTCATTGTCGTGCCCAAAATTCAGCTACCAAAGATTTTTTTTTTTTTCAAAAAGCTAGTAATTCACAGTTAAGTCTAGTTTTATAATTCCTTTAAAAAAAAAAAGGTCTAGCCCTAAATTATGTTTGCTTCCTAGATTAGTTTCTTAGGAAAAATATCACAACTACCATATATTTTTAGTTCGTGTTGCATGGCTAAATGTCATCCATAACTTTACATGTTTTGCTTAATCTAGCATTGTTACAGTATCATTCAATCTGCTCAATTGTCAACACTGCATGAATTTTTTCTCTAAAAGTTGAATTGGAACCCTGCTTTTTCGACAAAGATTCTGCATTAGTTATTGAGCTAAATGGTCAAGTGTTATTTACATGGTTGTTAATGAAACAAATTTTTACAAAATATTTCTGGAATAACACTTGGACAAGATTATTAAATATATACACTTGACTGTCTCATATATATATATATATATATATATATATTATTCCTACAGCATCCATGACAGTGACAAGAAATGCGTTGATGAAGTGCAAAGTTGGGGATATATGTAAGCTCAATTATGAGATTTTGAGCTATCAAAATCTTTAAGTTCCATTTTTCTTAAAGCATTTGGTTCTTTCAAAGTAGAGAATATGCCAGAAATGAGAAAAAAAAAGGAAGTGCATAATATCCTTGTAGCATATATATAACTTTTTTTATTATATCATAAGAGTGATAACTGTTTTGCTTCAAATCTGAGATTTCCAACCCCAAGTTTTGAAGATGCAAATCAGTTTGGGGAAAGCATATGAAATATATATACAGGATTACATAAAGATTTTGCTTGGATATTTGGCTTCCAAAACACAGTTGAAATCTTCAAATAGTAGTTTCACTTTCTATTTTATATATATATATATATATATATATATCTGTGTGTGGAGTCTTTTCCACTCTTTTTTTCAAAAAGAATATATATATATATATATATATAATTCTTTCTTTAAAGTAAATCCACTTTTTCTCTTCGGAATAATGACCTAAGAAAGAGATGGACCTGGAGACAGAAAGAGGACATGGAACAAAATTTTAAGAATCCTCCATCCTGGTTTTGTGAAGCAGAAAGCAATGTGAGCGTGCAAAGTGCCGGCTCTGCCTGTACCAACATGCTATTTGTTTGTTTGTTTTTTAAGTTTTTAACTAAAAGGCTTGACTGGCTTGAGGCCCGAGGGTTTAATTTAATTAAAGGTCAGAGTTTTCCATAATCTTTCTCCTACCCACATGTAAATCCAAGTGGCAGAATATTTATGCTTGCTTATAGTTTATAGCCTGCCACTTGGAATATAACCCAAGTACTTTCTTTCCAAAGATTGTACTCTATATTTTGATATCCTAGCATGAAGATCTTCATTGTCTGTTTCTGCCTACCAGGCACATAAGTCTTAAATTCTTTATTTTGGAAATTGCTTTGGGTTAAAAACATCAAGGTGGTGATCAAAGTAACTTTTACGGTTGGGGATACTTTGGGCGCATAGATATAACAAAAGCTACTCTTTTATTATTAATTTATTTTAAGTCTAATGTTCATCTTAAAATTTATATCATGATATCAAGGTAGGGATTGTACTCGTTCGTTATTCCTTTCATGATAGGCCTACATGTGAGGCTGTCCTGGACACATAATTAAATATAACAACGGGTAATTTTTTACCTATTACAACTAGATGGCTATCTTAAAATTTATAAAAACATTGTGGTTCAAACTAAAATGATGATTAAAAAGCATGATATTTTTTAACTGCGATTCCAATTTGTGTTGAAGATAAACTGGATCAAAATGATATTCAATGTACTAATCAAATTAGTTTTTAAGAACCCGAATGTAATGCCAATATTCACCCTTTGTAAGCACATATAAACATCTTGATATTGGAAGGCTGTAAACTTGGTTGAAGTCAACGTCAGGCTAAAGGGCTCCGCAATTGATGATAATTAGGCTGACACCCTGGCAATGTAACAAAACGATTTGGACCGTTAAGTAGGAGAGAGAGATTGATTCATAGCTCAGCTACAGGGGGGTTTTCTTGTTTTCTTGTACATTTCTTAATTGAGTTATTTACACGTTTGGTATTTGAATTATAAGAAAAATATAAATTAGTATCTGAATTTTTAAAATATATTAATTGATATTTGAACTTTCAAATTTTTTATTAAGTTAAACCAATAATTGACATTGTTTGTACACATTTTGAAAGTTCAAGCATTGATTAATACATTTTAAAAAATTCAAATATCAGTTTGTGCATTTTATTATAATTAAGGTATCAAACATGCAATTAACTCTTTCTAATTCTATGTTATGATGCCTTTCCCATAAATATATTTTTTATTTGAAGATAATATATATATATATATATATATCAAATGGATGAATAAAAAATAATGATTGGTAGATGTTGCTATTACTTTGAGCTAAGGAGTTATCTTTTAGGGCTTTGGACCCATTTCTATTAGTGGTCCATATCCTTTAACTTGAGAAACCCTACATGTGAACAGCTAAGTTGAAGTTGAGATGTCTATATTTGTGCTACAAATTGTTGTTTTCTTAATAATTTTGCGAATGAAATTGTTAAGCAAAGGTGAAGTTTTTCTTGTGAGCTGCGCTTACTCTCTCTCGAGTGGGAGATTTTCAAAGGGCGTCATCACTTGCTTTTACAATGATCGGTTATTGTTTGGCACCCACAATCACATAAATAAAAGTCTATTCCATCTTCTTCAGTATTGTCTCTTTCTGAAAAAAAAAAATTGTAATCAATAAAAAATTAACATGGAAAAGAAGAAAACCTTTAACATAATTACTTCCAACTTTTTGGCACTGTTTTATGTTAATTGTGTTGATGTAATTGTCATTGATGTAAAATATCATAAAGTATAGAAAAATGCAATGATAACTGGTTTTAGTGGTATATATGAATTATGTTATATGCCATTATTGGCCTATGAATATAATCTCCTTCAGTAGGGTGCCCACCAACAAAACGAAATATCTTCATTGAATCATAGAATGCAAAGGTCTCATAGTAACGATATATATACAAATGAAAAAAAAAAAATTAACCAAAGTAAAAAAATATAAAATATCATATTTAGTTCAATTAATTTAAATAATTATCTTTAAATTTTCAACGTTTATAATTTATTTTTTTATCTCATGTTACAATTTACTTTATATAAAAAATTTTAATAAAATCTAAGAAATAATTAATAAATGGTTTACTCGATTGCTTAAAGAGTGTTGGTGGTAATTTCTCCTTTGCGTTAACATCGAATGTAGTTAATGATACTTTTTGACAGCAATATTCTTGCTCTGGTCTAGAGGTTGGAGCAACCTATACCTATCTGTCCCAAAGTTTTGTAGAAAAAATTGTTGGATGACAGATAAAGTTATGATGTAAATTGTAATAATTGGTGTCTGCCAATTAAATGGACATAGACAAATACCTATGATGCATTGATGTCTGCATGAAAGGTTGTCACTTCTTTCTTCCATGGATTCCACTCAAACTTGGTTCTTGAAAAAAAAAACGCTGTTTTGCACTCAGCAAAGTGCAAACACATCATTGGTAGCGAGAAGCAGCAATTAAAAAGACTCTTCCCGAAGCTTTTTTGCCGATTCATCCCTGTTGTTTTTTTTCCCCAATATTCATCCCTGTTGTTCACTGATTGTTTCCAGGTTGTTCAAGCTGTTACATTCAAATTCAATTTTGTGACTTGGTTGGAATTTCATGTTCCCCATGTCAAATGCTACAACATTTGGATCTATTTTGAAAGGTTCAAAGTTTCTTATAATTCTTTTTTCTAATCCTCAAGTTGGGTCCCTTTGTGTATCACCGAATCCTAATTGTCTTTGGATTACAGCTCACAACAAATGGACTAGAGGACCCAAAAACATATATGCTGACCAACAAACAAAAACACGCATACACACAAAAAAGACATAAAACATGAATTGTGCTACCTCTAAGGTACAAATTAATAAATTATGGGGACATATTGTACTCTGTTATACAATTATATATTAACTACAATGGAAAGAGGACATAATTTTCAGTTGAAAAAAAGAAGAAAAAAATTTAGAATTATATAGATGAAAAATATATATCGGCTGGTCCAAATTTTTAATTTAGATGAAATTCATGAAATATTGTGATGAAAATTAGTTGAAAAAAGTTAAAATTAAAAAAAAAAAAAAAAGGGAACTTGAGAGTGAATGTATATCCTCTGTTATATTAGTGGTATAAAAAAATTCAACTTAATATAGACATTCATTTTGTTCAATCTCATTTTAACTTAAATGTAATTTTTTTCATTTATTTATTTATTTATTATTATTATTCATTTTTTTTTCTTGTTTGGTTTTTTCTTTCCCCAAAAATCTTTGATCTTTGGTGTATTTATTGCATTACCTACAAGTCCACAGGCCGTGACACTCACCTAATCGTGCAACAAAAATCATGGTACCTAAAAGTTACCAACATGGCTCAAATTTCTTTCTCAAATCTCAGATTTTTTGAGATTTGAATCTCTCGTGATTATAAATTGAGCCTTATAGTTGCAAACAACTAAGACAAACAAAGAGAACAGAAAAGAACCTTGCAAAAGAAAAAAAAAAAAGATTGGAAGCTCTACCAAATCAAAACCAAACCAAAAAAAAGAAAAAAACATTTCTATCAAAACAAAAAAAAAAAATCTAAACCAAACACACCAACAACAAAAAAAAAATCACACCTCTTGGAATGGGGAACTCAGCACCAAGATCCAATAAAAAAAAATAAAAAAAAATTTGACCAAAAGTTTAAAGGTTAATCTAGGAGATTTTTAGGAGTTTTGGAAAAAAAAAGAAGTTAAATTGATGCTCAGGAGGCAAAACGATTTTTTTTTATTTTACTTTTGTATTTTTCAGCGATCGATGATGGTGGCTAACAAATGGTAATGGTTACGAACTGCTCGAATAGCTTCAGAGACCAGTTGTTTTTGGCAAAGGCTTGGGAGATTTTTTTTTTTTTTGGGTCTGAATTTTTTCTTTTTAAAGAAATGGTGGAAATGAGATTAAAAAAATGGGTTCTTTTATAACTAAAAAAAAAAAACCTAAAACGACGTCGTTTAAGATAAAAAGATAATGTGTGTACTTACAATTCAACTCACGGTCCGCACACTTGACTGTCACCACTACAATTGATCAACCATTGATCGGTCCAACCGAACCGCCTTTCAATCACTTTAGATCTGGACAAACCGTTCCAAATTGCATAAAAACTGCTTAAACCATTGATCGGCCATTTTTGGTATTTTATGTTATTTTTTCTATTGTTTTTCTATTTCTGTTTTATATATTTATTGAATATATGCATGTTTATAATTTGAATTTGTTAATGTGCAAGATATGTATAAAATAAAAAATATTTAAATTAAAATTTATTTACATAATAATTTAACAAATTTCAAGAAAAAATTGAAAATAATAAAAGAAATAAATAAAATAGGAATAAATATATTTCGAACAATAAATTTTCAAACAGTTGCAAATGTGCAACTGATAAAAAAAAACCTTTTTAATTTTACCAGAATGATGGTGAATTTAAAAGAAAATTCTAAAAATATTTATTTTGAAACAATAATAAAAAAATGAAACAAATAATAAAGATTAAATAAATAAAAGATAAAACCAACAATAAAAATCTAGAAAATTATGAATGTGTAATTTTCTAAAGAAGACTATTTTTGAAGTTTACCAGAATCATGAAAAATTTAGAAAAACAAAAGAGTTTGGGAATAATGAAACAAAAATAAAACAAAAAAATTAAGTTTGGGAATAATAAAAATCGTCTAAATTATGAACTTATAAGAAATCATGAAAGAGTAATTTTTTGTAAAAGGTTCCTATGTGTGAAAATTTATTCAAAATTTATCAAAATGTTAAAAAATTTGAAAAAAGATTTTTACACTGACAATTTCCGTTTTTTTTCAAGTAATAATAATAATAATAATAATAATAAATGTTATAAAATTTCAATAAATTAAAATAAATAAGAAAAATTGTTAATCAATAATAGGATTTTAACGAAAATTACAAACGAGTAATTTTCTCAAAAAAAAAGTTTCAATCTAAATTATTCCAAAATAATGGATAATTTATGATTTAAACCATTTTTTAATGAGTGATTCTTAGTGGAAATTTTTAAAGAATAAGATATTTCTAAATTTTGTCAAAATGATGAAAAACTTAGAATAAAAAAATTAATAAAATTATAAAAAGTTTTAAATAAAATTATAAAAGTTTTTATCAATTTGATGATAGAACCTATTTAAGAAAACGAAGAGATTCCTTGAATACTCTTGAGATGAAAAAAATTTTTTAAAGATTTTATCCAAATGGAGAAATCTCATGAAAATTTTTAATAATTAAATAATTAAAAAAAGATCATTTAATTAAAAACTAATTTAGGATAACACAAAGTTATTTGGTACCAGCTTGGGACAAGTGCTATGGGGTTGTTAATCATTTCCTACATATAATCGTACTTCCAAACTTAGCTTTACAATATATACAAAAACTTACTCTTGTTACGAAGTCTTAATTGAATTTAGAATTTCTTTAAAAGGGATAATTTTAACTTGATGGCTAATTGTACCTTAATAAAAAAAATTAGTGGTGACTCTTGATTATTACGTCTAACTATAGAGTCTTTGGACGAATACATTATGACACTTAATTATTGAATGAACTTTGAATTATGAAGTAAATGTGATACCATATCTAGATAAAATGCTCACATTGATATATTTATAATTTATGAAAACAAAGACGGTGATTCCCATCAATTGATGGATTTTGGATTTTTAATAATAATAATAACAATAATAAAATAATAATAATATAATTTTTATCAAATGAAAAAGAAAACACATAGAAGAATTTTGATTTAATGTTGGTATACTTTTATGGAATGCCATTACCCTCTTATGACCATTTAATTTAATGTTTGTATAAGAGTCAATAGAAAATAAATTTGATAATTCAGAACATGATATAGTGGTATAAGACAAAAATAATAAAAAATTCATGCAAGTTAAAACTTTAGTAATAATTATTTATTGGTTTAACAAAAATAATATATATATATTCTGTTTTTCATATCAACACAAATTATGATGAACAATTTTCATATAAAATATGATATAAATACATGAATTACCATATTTAACTGAATGTACGATCAAATAATCCTAGGGGTGAACCTTCATATATGGTTAAAGGGGCCTTCCCCCTAAATGTTTTAAAACCCTTTAATATGTAAATTCATTTATGTTCAACAAATTTAAATAGTCCTTTAAACTAACACTGTTAATATTATTTTTTTATAATTTCATAATTTAAATTTATGTTTTGCATTTTAAGAAAATTAAAACTACATTACTATTTGTCTTTTTGTTGTACCTATTAATTATTATTTAGAAATGTTCCAAATTAAGAGTTTTATTATAAACTTTAAATCACAATCAGGTGATTTTAATTTTCTAATTTTCTCAACAATACAAAGTCCAACCAAGTATTTAATTTGTTTTTGTTATCAAAAATTGAATCTTATTCATTTAAACTAAAAATTCAATACTCTATCAACTAAAAGTTTAATACTCTATCAACAGATTACATTATTATTAATGTTTTTTTTTATTTTTAATTAATTATAATTTTTCCTTTCATATCATATTTTACTTTTAATTACTCTAAATATTTATCTCAGTGTTGTCACATAATATTTTCAACACAAAAATTGTATTAGAACTATTTTTAAAAGTTATAAAAGCACAATTAATCTTCAATTACAAAATTTTCAACTTCATTTTTTAAAAACATTTTTTTTGTTTGTAAAAATTTTTTTACGATCTATTTAATCCTATAAAAAATTATTGATTTGTGCATTTTTTAATTTTAGATATAAAATGTCAAAAGAATCAGGAAATGTTTCATATTTATTAAAAGATTGGTTAATTAGTAATTCTATCATTAATATAAAAATTATTTTATTCTTAAACTTTTGGTATAATAATATTTTTCTTTTATAATTTTATAAACTCAATTTTTTATTAATATATTTTTATACATTTATATTTATATTAATAAGTATAGTAGAAAATATCTTTAAAAAATAAGTTAAAATATAATATTAATTAACCCTTTTATAATCAAATGTTAAAATTCGTCATTGAGTGGTCCAAAAACCTTTCTAATTTTTATTTAGAGTGTATTTTTTTACACTTGAAAATGACATAGGGATGTTCTAAATAGGCTATAACCATGCTACAACCTTTTTATTGTTGGGTGTTTAGGGTTGGGTAACATACTAACATGTTGATGTTGCATCCCTTATTTCCCTGCTAGAGAGTCATGTTACAACCTACGGGCTAAAGTTTGATATAGCCATTCTTGATCATCCAGTCCAGGCTCCAATGTCTGTTAACATTCCTCAGAGTCCAATAAGCCCAACCGAAAGTCGCTCTCCCCCAGACCTCTAATTGGGCCTTGGCGAACCGTTGGTAATCCTCTTTACTAGCTCCACTAACTAGCCACTCAGCCACCCATTCACCTGCAAATCAATGGTCATTGAATTTAACTCGCCATTGTTTTCATCAAACTAATGAATATCATAACATTGCAGGAGGTCAATTGATCGATTCTTACCAACAAAAGTGAGAGGACCATTAGATGTAGTAACATGATTCAGCTGTAAGGATCTATTCTGATATATAAAATCAATGTTCTGTTGGACAGTCATGTTGTCAAACATGTCTTGGAAAAGGTTGTAATAATGTATATCAATAACAGAACCCCTTAAGCCACTGGCCATTGGGAATAGCTCCCTTGGTTCCATTGGTCCTAGCCTATTTGACATCACCACAAAAGCTGTAGAAGAGTGCCTACGGACAGCAGCATAAGCCGCTTTGTAGTATTTGATCACGCTCTCCAGTGTCGCTCCAGGTGAAAGAGGCTCGTTAATCAGCTCAACTGCATAGAGGCTTTGGTTCTTTGCATATCTATTCCAGGACCAAGAGGGGAACCAGGTGCAGCCAGAAACAAAATTTAGAACTACTTATAAATAAAGAGTGGATTGCTTTAAATTGTTTTTACCTGGCTGTTAAAAATTCTATAACAGCTACGGTCTGATTTATGTTTTCATCTGTTTTACCCCATTCCTGGGAGCCATCTCTGGAACCGCTGTGCTCCCAACCATTTTGCGAACCTGGTGCGGCATGTAGATCAATTATAACTTTTAACCCATATTTCCTGGAAAACAGAACAAACTGTAAGATCAATTATAACTTTTTAAATGGAAAATAAGTTTCGGTTTGATCAGTCGGGTGAAAAAAAAGAAAGAACTTAACTGTGCCCATACGAAGGCATTGTCTAATGCAAACAAGGAGCCCCCGACAAAAGGCGGAGGAGGGGTTGGATCGCTGGCTATCCACCAACCAACTGGTATTCTCACAGCATTAAGCCCATTTTGTGATATGAATTTGAAGTCTTCTTCCACAATGAACGTTCCCCAATGCTCCTGAGAATGAGGAATCAGGTCAACAGCCAACCTCCATGATTTTAATTCAAAGGTCATATAGTCTTATCTATTTTAAATTAATTTTATCATTATCATATATATGCATCACACAACATTAGTCAACAAAATCTGCAAATAGTTCAGATTGCAATTTGTATGATGATGTTGGCTGACTGACTGGATGAACATTAACTCCTCAAATTGTTAATTGATTTGACTCCAAATTTCTTGTATAAAAATGCAAAATTAATCTGAAATTCACCTAAAGCGTGTATACGTTAAGCCAGTTAGCAAGAAGTTTGATTTCTTTTCAACCTATCATTTATATAGTAATTATTTGGAGATGGAAGGACTTTGATTTTTTTTTTTTTTGGTGCAAGGAAGTACTTTAGAAAATTTCTTCTTTCTTTTAGGGTTTTATAGTGATTAACTTATACTATGTTTGGATATATATTAATAAAAAAAATTGGTATATGCACCTTTTATTTGGATAGTTAAAATTAATGAAAAAAAAATCTAATAACCATTGTTTTTATAAATAGTAAAAAAAATTAATTAATTATAATTTTTTTTTAATTATAACTTTTTTTTATAAAGTAACATATAATATATAACTATATCTTTACACTACCTAATTTGTATAAACAAATTTTTTTTAAAAAAATTAAGCATATTTAATACGAAGATGTATTAGTCAGTTATTAATTTACTTTTAATTTTGTATTTAATTCAATCTTTTAATTTATTCTAACAATAATTTGATTTATTTTATTGTTAAGATTTGAAAAATCATAAAATATTTATAAACTGTAATACTATATAAAATACTTATAAAAGAAAATTATTTTTGTAAAAATTTAAGTTATATAATCAAATCTATTATCATAATAAAAAAATAGATATAATAATCTTTTCCTAAAAATAAATTTTTAAAAAAAAATTTCTGACTTTTTCCTCAAATTGAAGTATTAAAAAAGTGAAAAATACAAAAAAAAACTAAAAATTATTGAATTTTCGCATTTTTTTTAAATTAAAAATTTATGCAAACAAAAAAATAATTTTTCTGTTTTCATTGTTTTCTTTTATTTTCCTTTCATTTCCTTTCACTCCTCTTAAACCAAACATAATGTTAAAGATTTTGGTTAAAATATTATATTTATAGTAATATTTTGCTTTAAATAAAGTAATTGATAATTAATGTGATGATTTCATTTTAGACGAAAATGTTAAAGTTGTTTATATAGTAATATATAAAGAGGAGAAACACTCCTTAGCGTACTCTTTTCGTTTCTCATGACAGCTAATAATTAGTTGAAAAAAGATAATATCTCGAAGCTGATTTTAATTTGTTATAAAAGCAAATTTTGGTTCTCAAAATTTAAGATTTTTAGCTGATGCAAGAAGTATATTTGAATGTTTAGACAATTATAAATCAAAGTTTCTTAAAAAAGGTTTTAATGTTTCATAATAAATATTTAATGAATTTTTTTACATTTTCATCTAACTTTTCGATAATTAATTTTTATTTGATCTAATTTTCCTATTGATTTTATTTTTTTTTTAATTTAAAAAATTTGTTCTTTTGTTTATTTCTTTCATGTAATATTTTGTAATTTATTTTAATAAAATCAAATATTTTATTTTTTTCATATATTAAAAATATTATTAAATATTTTTTAATATTTTACTACATTTTCTGTGTAAAATTTACCAATTCTTATTTAACTTCTCTTGATTTTAGAACGGTTCTATTCTAACAGAATTTATTATAGAAGCATCAATCGAATGAAACAGATCTCTAACTAAATAATTATCATGCCATTATCATTATTAGCACTTAATTAGTATATTAATTAAATCTGTACGCTGTACTTACTCTCATGACTTGTGGGGCTCTATCGGGGCCATAGCCATTGGTTACTTGAAACTCGCCCTCCAGCCTTCCAACCATCTCCATCTTAAATACTGATGGATCATCATCTCCCCTTCCGTTACCCCCTTGCGAATCAGCTGTCACCAGCTCTTCTGTTTTTGCCTGTAATTTAGATTATTCAAAGGGCATTGGCACCATTATTTACTTGTACAGCTTGAATATTTTAAAAGCATGCTTTCTTCTTTTGGATTTATAATTCATGGAGTTGGGGAACACCTAACAAATATATAAATAGTCTATAAGGTGCCCATGATTGATTATTCTTTCAGGATACAACTTATCATTGGAGGTTTGGTTTTAAGACTGATTAAGCATTGGATAAACCATATTACCTGTAAGTAGTACCCATTGGGTGCTTTGATCCGAACCCGATTCTTATCATTGGAGTCCCTCAAAATCTCAAAGGTTTCTGAATTTCCAGGAGTTTTTGAAACAGCTACTATGTCAATCCGATTTCCGTTTGTGTCAAGTCCAATGAATTGCTTCTCAAAGACCCTAAAATTTAGGGCCGTATCATTGATCCTCCACAACTGTACTTTCACAGCAAGGGAAAAAAAAAATGAAGTTACGAACACTAAACTAATGAAACAAACAGGAAAAGTACTTCTTCTACAAAACTTGATCAGACAAGGTATAGCTTTGATTACTGTAAAGGTTTCCCAGCCAGAAGCAGATGTCCGGTTGGCAACTATGATACTTCCTCCACCTTGTTCGGCGCAAAGATATTTTCCAGTTGTTACTGACTTAAACTGAAGCGCAGTTCCATCCTGATGATCACATCAATGAAGCAGAAAAAAATATAACTTGAGTTAGTTATATGCTTTCATGAATATATAGTGGTGATCACAAAAGAGACAGGTCTAATTTCTAAAGAAAGGTTCAATATCCAAACCAAGAAATCTTTGTTGACGATGCCATCAAAAAGAGAAGGTTTAATCCAACCTTCAGTCACGAGCCAACCTCCTAGATTAACTGCTTTAATCCGGAAATTCGGGTCTACCGTCCCCTGACAGGAAGATAAAACCAGAGACAGGACACAAATGCTTAATAGATTTCTTGTTGAGGAGACAAACATTTTGAAGTTTCTTTTGTTTTCTCTTTCGTATGCCGACCTCTAACAAGCAGTGGCATGTAAATATAGATAGCTGGATTTGGAAGTCATAATCTAGAAGCGCTAAATGTTGACCAACCAGAAAACTAAGAAGAGTTGAAAATGGCTGTATATCATACATATGGATTGAGAATCTGTAGTGTATTTTTTCCAACATTTACAGGTTACATTCTCTTAACTTATTCTAAGAAAAATTAATTTTTAATTCTGTTCTCTTTTTGGGATTAGTCCAAATTAAAGCATTGTAAAGGCTAATATCAAAGTTTTGCCAGTCAAATCCAGAATAATGGAATGAATTAAGAAACACTATTATTTTTTTTAATAAGAAAAGTGCTAAAAACATTAATTTTCTAGCATTATAGACGACGATGGCAGCTGATCAAGAAAGTCTGTATATCATGATATATAAATTCAAAAATTTATAGTTAGATTTAATAAATTAAAAAGTTATCAATTTTTTTATTTAGATGTGATTGGTCACCTAAAGAATCTATTCTTTTAAGAAGCTCATAAGCTTAACTAAGGGTCCCTAAAAAAATAGGTTCGGGTCTACTAATCAGAATAAGATTCGATAATTCGGTTATATATAGGAAATGTTATAGCACCCTCACATACCCATCCAAAGGATGGTACCATATTATTTCAAATTCATCCTAAGGTCTTGAGTCTAATGGTTTTCAAATTTTATGTTACATATTGAAAAAATTCATAAGATTCTTCCATCAATCTGATAAAATTCTTAAAAATATATTTTTTCACCTTAAGAGTATTCAAGAATCTCATTTAATTTCTTGAAGAGGCTCCGTCGTCGAAGAAATTATCTTTTTTATTATTTTTTTTATGTCGAAAATATATCTAATTATTTCACCATTTTGGCTAAATTAAAAATATATTTTTTTTAATTTATAAATTTTTCACCATTTGGGCCTGTTTAAAAATTTTTTTTTCGAAATTGCTAAATTTTTTCATCATTTGGGCCTATTTAGAAATTCATTTTTTTCTTTTTTTTTTTTGGAAAGAAAATAATATAACAATTATTTTTATTGAAATTTCATCTAAATTATTCTACAATTTGGGACAAATTTAGAGAAAATTTCTCACCTAGAGATTTCTTAAAAATTTACCATTTGAAATTTTTAATAATCTCATCCTTGAATAATTATCAAATATTTTCAACCCAAATTTTTTATTTGGAAAAGAATACAATTACTTATATTGAAATTTCATCTAAATTATTTCATAATTTGGGTCAAATTTAGAAAAAATTTCTCACCTAGAGATTTCTTAGAAAATTTATCATTTGAAATTTCTAAAAATCTCATCATTGGGTAATTTATACTTAATTCCAAAAATTTATTTATTTTATTTATTATATTTCTATATTTTTTATTTTTTTTTGTTTTTGAAAATAAATATTAATTATTTTTATCAAAATTTATCTAAATTATTCTACCATTTGAAACAAATTTAGATAATTTTTCACCTAGGAATTTTATAGAAATTTATCATTTGAAATTTTTATAAATTTCATCATTGGATAATCAATATTTATTCTCAAAACTTTTTATTTTCAATTTTATTTTTATTAAATTAAATCATGCAAAAATATTCCTAAAACAAACACATAAATAAATAAATAAAATAAAAAATACCAAAGAATGGCTCGACTTACTGCTAGAATCGACTCAACTTGGCTTGAGACAGAGAAAACGGCTCAAAAACATGGCTCGGGAGTGCATAGCTCGGCTCCAGGGGACGATTGGCACGCGGGTCGCGATCAGGTCAGTTTGGCTCAAGTAGAAACACGCGGATCTTGGGTTGATTTAAACTCTAAAACAACGTCATTTTCAGTAGATATATAAGCCTAAATCTCAATTTTTTCGACAAAATTCTTCTTCCCCTCTTTCTCTCCCCATTTTTTTCTCTCTTCATCTCTCTAAAAAACCCAAATTTCAATTGAATGTTCTACCAGAATATGAAAAAACACGTCAGGAACTGAAAAAATCGTCAAAAAATTTAAGTTTGGCATAAAAATTCACTGGAAAATTGATCGAAATCTGAAATTTGTTCAAAAATTTTCTAGAAAAAAAACTCAAAAAATTTTAAAAAATCCTAAAATTGCTTCTGACACCCTCTAGAAATTTTTTTGAATTTTGCCTTCTGTTTTCTACTCTCCGTTTTGTGTGTGATCTACAGGTATTTATAGGGTTCAATCAAAAGAGTTTCTGATTGACCCTGATTCCCTCTTTAGATAAGATTTTCGAAAGGCATGAAATTGAATCCATATTCAATCCAACCAGTCACAATTCACGGTAATTTTTTTTTTCATTATCTTCTAGAATAATAATAATAATAATAATAATAATGGTGATGATGATGATGATAATAATAATAATTAAAATACAATTCATAATAAATAACCTAAAATAATAATAAAAATAAAAAATAAAAATGGGTCAATTTATCCCATTTGGACCAGGCCTAATTGATTAAGGCCTCGACCAAATTGGGTGTCTATAGCTACCCCTCTTTGTGCATTTCTTGTGCAACAGGAATTGCGCAAAGATGTAGACACCCTACACGTGATCATCCCACTATATTCGCACTTTTTTTAAGTAACAAAGTCCTTCTAAATAGAGGCGAAACAACTTTAAAAAAAAAAATTGCTCCTCTAAATAGAAGCAACACAACTTTTGAAAAATAAATTGCTCTTCGACAATCATATCCAGAGGAGTCACAGATCATGTTTGATGGAAACTCAAAGATTCACAATTTAAGTTTGCAATTCAAGGGCTTAGATTCGCAAGAACCTTTTAGCTTTGCAAGAATTCACTGAAATTTGATTATCAAAACTTCAGTTTCACAAGAATTCAAATTTATAGGATTTCCAAAATTTGCATTTGTGAGATTCTCATCCAAAGTTCAGGGATTCGCATGCAAATTGCAAAGCTCACATCCAACATTTGAATTTTGGAGATTCACATCCAAAAATTCAAAACTTCTCATTCGAGTCTAAAGACTCACATCCAATAAATTTCACGGTTGCTCATCTCGAAGATTCTTATTTGAAACTTAAAAATTTTTATCTGAAAACTCTAAAATTTTCATTTGAAGATTTCTAAAAGATTCTCTTTTAACGATTCACAATTTTACCTTTAAAGCCTTCATCCAAAGATTCATGATTCCTTTCTCAGATGATTTTCAAACTCAAAATTTAGCATGTAATGAATGTCATGATCAATGATGCAAGTGCTTTCCTAATGATGTAAGTGCTTTTCTAATGATGTAAATGCAACAACAACCTAGATCCTTACAATGCCATATTCTTAACAATGCAGATGTAATGTATGTAATAAAGATGTCCATGTCATAAAATTTTAGTTAATTGTGATACTTAAATTTTTCAAGCTCTTTTCTTGGGCCCCAAACCCTTCACTCTTCAGGTACCAAGACCAAATCAATGTAACTCTCAATCATCTCTCTCATTTAATTCTCATCTTTTCCTTTTTAAGAAATCTCTTTCCAAATTCAATGTCCGTATTAAGAACTGAACATTTTAAATTTGCCTTCATCACTTTCAACCTTTCCAATGTAATGTAAAAATCTTTCATGCTATTATTCATTTATCAATCATTATTTCAATCCCAAAAAGCAAGAATGCATTTACGCATCTCCTCCATTGTAAGGTATTAAAAAAAAAATAGTAAGAATGGCTAGGAAATAATCAACAAAAGAAACACACAAAAAATGAAATGAAATGTCTTTTATTAGCAAGATGACAGTAAACTTTGGCCAGTTGGCAAAGAAAGAATTACAAAAACGGGTATGGGGTCAAAGCCTACAATAAACAATCCAACAATCATGATAACATATCTTGAAGTCCTTTTCAAAATATTCAACCACCCAATACACTCAACAACTTAGTGCTCCTCAGAACATGCTAGCCTTTTTGCCAATGAACTTTTAAATTTGATATTGTATTCTCCTTATCTAAGCTACCTTTTCAGGTTTTTAACTTAGATAAACCCCATTTTGACTCAAATCATCCATTTAGGGTTTTCACCTTAAATTTTTTTTTCTCAAGTATAGTACTTTTTCACAGTATCAGAATTTATAAGATGAGGTAAATCATTTTCATCCATCTCAGCCAATATCAACACTCCGTCAGAGAAGGCTCGTTTCACGATATATGGTCTTTTCTAATTCGGAGTCTATTTTCTTTTATTATCGTGCTAACTTGAAAGAATTCTTTTTAAGACTAACTTTTCTTTTCGAAAATAATGAGGTTGAACCTTTTTATCATGAGCTCTCATCATTCTTCTTTGATATAGCTAACTATGGCACAATGCTGTCAATATCTTTTCTTCGATGAGATTCAACTGTTCATAGTGCTCTCGAATCCATTCAGCCTCTTCTAGTTTAACTTCCTTTAGAATTCTAAAAAATGAGATCTATACTTCTACTGCAGTACAGTTTCCATCTTATAAATAAAAAAAAATAAGATTACCCCAGTAGTGGTGCGCACCGACGTTCGATACGTATGTAGTGCAAATGGTAACTTCTTATATCAATTTTTATAAGTCTCAATCATCTTTTCAAGAATTTTTTTTATATTTTTATTAGCTACCTCAACTGTCCCATTCATTTCAGACGATATGGCACCGAATTATAATGCTTGATCTTGTACTGAACACATCATTCTTGTATCATCTTGCTATTCAAGTTCTTGGCATTGTCTAAAATGATTCTCTTTGAAAGTCCATATCTATAAATGATCTCTCTTTTTATGAACTTACAGATCACAGATCGTGTTACATTTCCAAATGATGCTGCCTTTACTCATTTCGTGAAGTAATCTATCATCACGAAAATAAATCTATGCCTATTAGAAGCTTTTGAGATAATAGGACCAATGACATCCATACTTCACATAAAAAATGGTTAGGGTGATGCTAAAACATGTAACACAGATGGTAAAGCATGAATCTTATCAGCATAGATCTGGCACTTGTGATATTTTTAAGCATAGTCAATGCAATCGCTCTTCATTATCAACCAATAGTACCCTACTCTCATAATCTATCTTGTCATCATATGTTCATTGACAGGTGCCTCACATATTCCATCATGCACCTCCTCAATAATTTTATTAGCCTCGATCTTATTTACACACCTCAACAATACTTGGTCATGATTTTTTTTGTAGAGAACATCTCCATCTATGAAAAAACTCATAGCTAGTCTTCAAATGACCTTTTTATCATTCTCAATTGCTTAGAATGGGTATTACCAATATTTCATGTATTGTAAGATATCATAATACCAAGACTTCTCATCTTCTTCCTCTTCTACATTAGAGCAGTGAGCTGGCACATCCTTATCATCTAAGTTGATGGGTTGAATGTCAATGCTATCATTAATTTGAACCATTGCTGCTAAAGTAGCCAAGGCATTAGCAATCAAATTTTTCTCCCGAGGTAAATGATCAAATTAAATATCTTCAAACTGTTTAATCAACTCTAGGATATACTTGTGGTATAGAATGAGTTTCAAATCTCTTGTCTTCTATTCTCTTTTCAATTGATATATAACTAGAGCTGAGTCTCTAAACACTTTTAATGCTTTAATTTTTCTGTATATAACAGCTTGTAAACCCATGACACATGTCTCATATTCAACGATATTATTTATGCAATTGAAATTTAACATCGCTATTATAGGATAATATTATTCTTCTAGAAAAATCAAGATTGCCCCAATTTCATATCCCAAGGAATTGGTAGCTTTGTCGAAATACATCTTCCAATGGTTCTCTTTATACCTTTCTTTTTCTAATTGGAAAACAGTCATCAAGTCTTCATCAAAAAATTTTAACCTCATCGGCTCATAATCCTCAGTAGCACGATCCGCGAGAAACTCAGTTATGGCATTCTTTTTTATTACCTTTTAGCTTACGTATATGATATCATATTTCGAGGGCATTACTTACCATCTAGCAATTCTTCCAAACAAAGAAGGTTTCTCAAAGATGTATTTAATTGGATTCAATTTTACTATAAGTCATGTGGTATGATAGAACATATATTGTCTGAGTCTTTTAGTAGTCCAGGCTAATGCATAACACATTTTTTCCAACGAAAAATACTTGGATTTATATTCTGTGAAATTTTTACTCATATAGTAAATAGCTCTTTTCTTTTGGCTAGACTCATCTTGCTATCCTAGTACACATCCCATTAAATTATCGCACACTGTTAGGTATAAAATTAAGGGTCTTCTTGGAATAAGTGATAACAACACTAAAGGATTTAATAAGTATTGCTTAATTTTATCAAAAGTCATTTGGCATTCTTCATTCCATTCTCTAGGGTTATTCTTATACAAAAGTTTAAATATGGGATCACACTTATAGGTAAGTTGAGATATCAACTGAGAAATATAGTTCAATTTACCCAAAAAACCTCAAACATTTTTTAGTGTATTTAGAGGTGACAAATTTAAAATAGCTCATATTTTATCTGGATCGACTTCAATCCCTTTTTCATTGACCACAAAGCTTAGCAACTTCCCTGACCTTGCCCCGAAAGTGCACTTAGCCGGGTTCAACTTGAATTGGAATTTTTTTAACCTCTTAAATAGCTTTCTAAGATTAGTGATATGATCTTCACATTTTTGAGATTTTGCAATCATATCATCTACATACACCTCCATCTCTTTGTGCATTATGTCATAAAAAAACGTCACTGTGACTTTTTGGTACGTTGTCCCAACATTTTTTAGATCAAAAGGTATGACTTTATAGCAAAACATTCCTCACATGGTCACAAAATTAGTTTTTTCTATGTCATCTTCAACCATTTTTATTTGGTTATATCCTGAGAACCCATCCATAAAGGAGAACATCGAATGCTTGGCCATATTATCTACCAATGTGTCAATATGAGGTAAAGAAAAATTATCCTTTAGGCTAACCTTATTGAAATCGTGATAATCTATGCATATTTGTATCTTTCCACCTTTCTTAAGAACTGGAACAATGTTGGCTACCCATTATAGATATGTGGCCACTTGTAAGAAACTTGTATCAAACTACTTTTTCACCTCTTTTTTGATCTTCAATAGCATTTTAGGTTTCATTCGTCTCAATTTTTATTAGACTGGCTTACATTCTAGCTTCAAAGGCAGTCAGTGTTTTACTATTTTTGTACTGAGCCTAGACATATTCCGATAAGACTAAGCAAACAAATCTATGAATTCTCGAAGTAGACTTTCCAATCGTTATTTGTTTGTCAACAAGAGTGATGTGATAATTTTAACCCCCTTCTTATTCTCCTCATCTCTTAATTTCACTAATTCAGTTGTCTCATGATTAGGCTTAATTGGTTTAGTTTTTTACTCAATCAATCTCATTAGGTCCAGAGGAATAGCATATTCTTCAGAATTATCTTCATTATCAAGTGCATCAATATTAATTGATTTTTTAAAATTAACCTTTTGATCGTTACTGTGATTATTTTTCTGTTCATTTAAGGACCTGAAATTTAATGAAATGGGATATGTTAGTGAAATGTATAAGAAGAATGGAAAAATGAAAAATAAAAGTATTAAAAAAATGAATAAAAATGCATCTTTCCTAATTTTATTAAAATAATAATAAATAAATAGCCCAAACAAGAAAGACCACCATAAAGCCTTGGGCATAAGCTATTGGGATGTTCAATTACATTGAATCAATATCAAATGTAGCAGGCATTTCGATAATGATTTAATTATTCAGCTCATAATTTGGTGGATAAAGACGAACCCATGTTTTCTTTTTATATCCATTTTTATCTCTGATCGCATAGATAGGCAACTCAGCAAAAGCCTTCCGTATGCTTTGTTTCAAGTCTTGTTCTGTAGTTGTGTACATGAACCCTCCAAGCCTGAAGGTCTCATATAAGTGTGGGATGATCATCATTGTCTTATCGACCTATCTCTCTTTAATTTTTTAATCTTTTGTTTCATAACCAAGACCTAATCTCTCCTTGTTATCCATCATTGTCAGAGGCTCTCTTATCCCCTATAAATTTTTACCCAATCTTACTTCAGAATATCACTATCTTTAAACATTATTGGCTTTTGGGTCCCTCTCTCATAAAGTTGACTAACTCAAAAGATCGATAAGAGCATTCCATTGCTTCCTCAGCAGCTTTCACATATGGAGCATTCAAAGGTTGAGTTACCAACATGTCTTCCTCTTCAAACACTACCACCAACTACCATTTCACATTAAACTTAATCTTTTGGTATAGGGTAAAAGGAACAACTCCTGCCATGTGAATCCATGGCCTTTCTAACAAGCAACTATAAGATAGGGAGATGTCTATCACTTAAAATTTTACGTTAAAAGTACATGACCCAATTTGTAAAGGCATCTCTATATCTTTCAAAACTTTTCATCTAGTCCCATCAAATGCTCGGACAACCATTTGACTATCCTTTTTATGTGAGTAATCAATAGGTAGCCTTGCCAAAGTTGACATAGGCATGATGTTAATAGCAGAATCATTGTCGATGAGGACATTGGCTATGATATAGCTCTTGCACTTGATAGTGATATGTAGAGCTTTAGTGCTTCCCCTTTCTTCTAGAGAAATCTCATCATCACTAAATGAAATGTAGTTTGGCATGACCAGGTTTCCAGCTAAGTGGTTCATATACTCAACAAATACATTGTGTGCCATATATGCCTGGTTCAGTACTTTTAGCAAGGTATTCTGGTGTGATTTTGAATTCAATAACAGTGATAATAATGAGATTCATACCGACATCTTATTTAATTATTCCACCACTGAGTATTCATTATGTTTTATCAGTTTTAGGAATTCACAAGCCTTTTTTTCTGACACTGGCTTTAAGTAATCCTTTTCAGGTACCACTTCTGGGTTATTCCGTTCTTCGCCTACCTTGGCCTTTTTTTTTCTAGCATTTCTAGAGTATAGCATATTTTGTTTCGGGTGATGCCCCTTACACCAGTTATATTAATAGCATCAGGCTTAGAGACATTCTCTTTTTACCCCTGGACTATTATATCACAGTCGTATTTTCATGGCATAGCCCTATTGCTCTTGCAAAGGAATAAAGTAAGGACTTTAAAGGTTACTGACCTAGGAGTGAATATGTTGATGGTTGACTTCGACCTATCCCCACAGTAAATTGTTAACAACTTTAGAAATAGTTTGGGTAGCTGGTCAATCATAGACACTTCAGCATTTTTTGAATCATACCTTTCCTCATAGAATTTAATCTGGTATGAATCCATGAGCTTTTGTACCTCTTGGTGAAATTACTCACAGATTTTAATAGAGTGACCAGATGCCTCACAACGGTATTTATAGCTTTTATCTGCTACATATACTCCATAATAAGTATATGGACTAACTGGTTGTATCATATCGACTTTTCATAAAGTATCAAATAGCTGACCAAGAGGGGTCTTAATTTTTACCACTTTTTTTTCAGTTGACGATCTCATTCTTCATTTAGAGCATTCACATTATGATTTGACAAAAGATTGCCACTAATGTTTGGTGTAGTTACCCTTCTTATATCAAAATTGATCATTTCATCCTTGATCAATCATTACACTTTATGTTTCAGGGTAGTACAATTCTCTGTGGAATGACCAGTAATCCCATAGTAATAATCGTAATGGGTTGTAGGATCATACCATTTGGGGCATGGTGGCTTGGGTGGCTCTATTCAATTAGGAGTAATTAGATGATTATTGTAAAGCTCACAGTATAACTTCGTATAAGTCATGAAGATTGGATTAATTATGATTTTTTCACGAGTAGTTTATTGTTCTCATAAACCACCTATTAGGCTAGCAGAATAGGTTTGAGGTCTCGAAAGAGGTTGAACATTAGAATTGTATGTGGCAACCATAGGTCTGAAAGAGGGTTGATAAGTCTGAGGGTAGGATGGCTGTGGATTTGGTTGGTATAGGTACGAAAAAACATTATTCACAGTGAAATAATTTGGGGAGTAGCCCTGTGGTGTGTAGGGCCGATGACCCTTGAACTATTGTCTATCAAAGCTCACAGCTTGAGATTCAGTCTCTTTTTTCTTTAAGGTTATTTTAGTGGATGTTTCCCCTCTTTTTAACTTGTCATTCTAGATGGTACTTTTAATAATTTTGTCAGAAATTATCATATCAGTGAAATTCTTTGTTGTATTCTCTATCATCTTTTCATAATATGGTGATTTCAGAATGCTGACAAATAACATTATAGTTTCTTTTTCAGTTATAAGAGGTTACACTTGAGAAGCTACATCCTTTCACTTCTGGGTGTATTCTTTAAAAGACTCATTTACCTTTTTCTCTATATTTTGTAAAGACAAATGATCATGAGCCAAATTCATGATATGTCGGTATTGACTGATAAAAATCTCAAGCCATATCACTTCAAAAATGGATACGAATTTTGTCTAACTGGACATACCACATAGCAGTAGAGCCAATAAGGCTATCTTGAAACAAATAAATTAATAGTTTTTCATTGTGAGCATGGGCTGTCATCTTTCGACAATATACGGTAATGTGGGTCTTTAGGTACTTTATACCATCATACTTTTCAAATTTTGATACTTTGAACTTTGAAAGAATAACCACATCTAGGACTAAGCAAAGCTCAGTAGCATTGACAAAACCATAAGAACCAATTCCTTTCACAGCACATAGCCTTTGTTTTGGCATACTAATTTTTAAATCTTCTTGAGATTTTACTTTTACCTTTTCTTTCTCTTTTTCTTTCAGTTCATCTAGATCAAGAACTTAAATTGATTCTACTACTTTTTCAGTAAAGACAAGATTCACATAGCTGTGGTAATGCCCTAAATTAGAGGCTGATGGTATTCCAGGATATGTGAGCTACGTGAATTGTTGTGGTGGGATTTCTTGTATAGACTGGGCTTGAGGTGGACCAAAATCAAGTGGATATAGGGGGTCAATCACTTCTTATGATGGAGAGTCCTATTGGCTTGTGTTCTATTTTATCTCATTTCCCTTGTTTAACTTGTTGAAAGCATCCAAACTCTTATTCAACTCATTTTCAAGCTTTTTCTATGCCTTTTCTATCTTTTCAAGTCGATGAGAGTTTTCTTGCTCTATTTGTCTAGCTTTAGCTCTTGTATTGTATCGATGAGTGGGGTTTTTACTAGATGAAGCATCTTTAAACCCTGAGTACCATAATTATATGATTATTAAAAATTATGTGTTCTATGTATGATATGTAAATGTATGCATGAAATATACTAATATTTGTCACATCACCATTATTGATAAAAGAAATCTCTATTTGAAATTTTATTTAATAAAATTTCAAAATTACATCATAATAAAGTCAAAGCAATATTCTAAAGTCCTAAACATCATCATTTATTTCTAATGCCTCCTTATAAACTTTTTAGCTTACTGGTAATGATTTTGTACATGGTCTAGGAAATCAAGCAATTGTCGCCTATAAGTTCCCATTGGTTGCACCACAGCCTTCAAATCTTTCATTTTTCTTTCATTTTTGATGCTTTATCTGTAGCAATGCATATCTGATCGAACAAATGCTTTAGATGCCCTTGTTTTTCTATGCATATGTCTTTCTATAGCTCACCCTATTTAGCTTGTCTTCTGCATTCATCAAATAATGCTTTTATTTGTGTTGTGCATCGATCCACTATTTCTTGTAGCATCTGACTATGTCTGTGTGCCCTAACAGTGGCTTTTTATTCTTTCTCCACCTTTGCTTTTAATAATTCATTTTCTTTTAAAAGTCGTGTAAGCTTGGGTGTGACTGATGAATGTCTCATGTCTAAATCATTAAATAAGGCTCTCCACTGATCTTTTTGCTCTATGAGGCTTTGGATTTTTAGCTCTTGAAGTTTCAAACTCTCTTTTATTTCTAACTTCAATCATTTATTTTCTTGTTCCAACTCGTCTTTCTCAGTTTGGAGCTTGCTCTTAGCAGTTTCCATTTTAAGCAAAGGATCTTGAAGAATAAGTTTTGAGGAATGCCCTAATTGTTCACTAGAAAGCACAATGTCTTTTTCCCTCATCGCATGCCACACACTATATTCTGGGGTGATATCGTAAATAAGCCTCCCTTGGTTAACCTGGTGGTTTACTTTCATCCTTTTTGATCCTTTCAACCATTCCATATACCCCTTTATCAGTGAAAAAGAATTCTCACTGGTTAAGTCCATGAGTTTCTGGAATGAATTATTCACATCCGGATTATCTTTTCACCAAAGCTGGGGCATAAGTAATAGCACTCCATAGGCCTAATATGAACACCAACGGTTGATCTTCATAACTATATAACACTTTATCATGACGCATTCAAGGTGCTCTCTAAATTATCCCTTGACTATCAAGGGCTTGAAAGTAGGAAACTCATTCTTCTTTTGACTTTGCTTGAGGCCATGTGCTACAATAAAACTCTTTGATTGGGATGCTAAAATGAAAGTATGGTTTATGAAACTGACTTTCTTTGCATTCAATATGACTCTTCATCCATACATAAAGTAGCTGTAGGCACCCACTGAATCGACTTTTATCATTTCTGTGGCAAAAGTTTAGAGAACGAATGGTTTTTGCCAAAATGGTTGGTGCTGCATTGAGTTGGTATGCTAACTGATCAACGAAGTCTATTACTATGACATCGACATACCCAATGACTTTTGGAAAGATCACCAGTCCATATAGAGCTATAGCCATAGCCACTAACCCCTGATCATCACCTATATGCCCTTGGATGAAATCTCACAGAAAACTTCACGAGATAACATTACTTTCACCTTTTGTCTTGACACATGCATTGACTTAAGGTAACCTAAGTCCAAGCATTTGGGCTAGCTTTTTACGATAGCCCACCTTGTTGGACCAATAAATCTTGTCTGGGTTTGACAAATCGAAGCAAAGTAAGATTATATATTCTTCAATTGTGGATACCATGTCTATTTCATTGAAGAAGAAACACCTATAAAAAGGATCCCAAAATTAGATGATGGCCCTAATCAAATTATTGTCCACATCCACTTGAAGTAGTGATGTTATGTCTCCATATCTGTTCTCAAATGCCTCATGCCTTGTTCTACTCATGCATCCCCAGACAATGCTTAAGTCAGCTAGATCATTTTACTATAAATCAATATGAACTCTCTTGATAATGATGAGATAAAATCATTAGGCAAGCAATCTCTTTATTTTTTTTTACCTTTCTCTGACTTAATTTTTAATTGATGAGCAAACTCATGATGGACTGATGTAAACTTTGGTTGCATTTGACTTTTCATGGATGTAAATGAGAGATCTAATTTATCAATAACTGATATGTGGTAAATATTTTCTATATGAGAATGATGCAAATGATAAGTGGGAGATCTAATTTATCAATAATTGATATATGGTAAATATTTTCTATATGAGAATAATGCAAATGATAATGTTAAAACATGATCATAAAAATGATGCATAGAATGAAATGGTATGATAATCTTAAAACATGATGATGGAAATGATGCATAGAATGGAATGATAATGTTATGATGCACAAAATCAAACAAACAAAATGGTTAGATAACAAACTGTTCCTTCTTATGTCCTAATTTTAAGTTATATCTATTGATGGGTAGGAAGCGCTCTATCTTAGGTTACTCTCTTAAGGGTGAACTATATGCAGGGTTAGGAGATTTTGACCACTAAAGGTTTTCAAATTATTTCTTACATCATCGTCCATTATAGACTAGTAAGGCAGTCCAATCCTCACCCATCAGGCTACCAACAAAAAAGATTCAATTTAAGTATGAGTATTTTGCTAGCCATTACAGAGATTATCATCTCATGAGAGTGTAAGTATTTTACTCCCTCTTAAGAAGGATGGAGCCCGGGTATAGAGCTCATGTAATGCAAATACACGTGATAGTATGTGTAAAAAAACATATAGGTTTCATGCCCCCAAAAATAAAATAAGAAACAAAAAGAAAAAATGTTAGTAAAAAAATAATTATAATTTAAAGCCATCAGATCTAAAGATAGAATAAATTTGGAAGTTATGGCTTGACTCTCTATAGCTATCCTCAGTGGAGTCACCAAACTGTCATAACATATAGATTCAAAAATCTATAGCTAGATTTAACAAATTAAAGAGTCACCACCAATCTTTTTTATCTAGGTGTGATTGGTCACTTAAGAAATCTATCATTTTAAGGAGCTCCTAAGCTTGACTAAAGGTTCTTAAAATAATAGGTTCGGATCTACTAAACAGAATAGGATTAGGAGTTCGGTTACATGTAGAAAAGGTTATAGCACCCTCATATACCCATCCAAAGGATGGTACCATATTATTTCAAATTTATCCTAAGGTCTTGAGTCTAATGATTTCAAATTTTATGTTAAATATTGGAAATGATTCATAAGATTCTTCCATCAATCTGGTAGATTCTTAAAAATATATTTTATTACCTCAAGAGTATTCAAAAATCTCATTTGATTTTTTAAAGAGGCTCCGTCGTCGAAAAAATTATCTTTTTTATTGCTTTTCTATGTCGAAAATATATCTAATTATTCCACCATTTGGGCCAAATTAAAAATATTTTCTCTTTTTGAATTTTTAAATTTTTCACCATTTTGGCCTGTTTAGAAATATTTTTTTTCGAAATTTTTAAATTTTTTCACCATTTGAGCGTATTTAGAAATATTTTTTTTCAAAATATCTAAATTTTTCACCATTTGAGCCTATTTAGAAATTTTTTTCTTTTTTATTGGAATGAAAAAAATATGATAATTATTTTTATTGAAATTTCATCTAAATTATTCCACAATTTGAGACAAATTTAGAGAAAATTTCTCACCTAGAGATTTTTTAGAAATTTACCATTTGAAATTTCTAAGGATTTCATCCTTGGATAATTATCAAATATTTTCAACCTAAATTTTTTATTTGGAAAAGAATAGAATTATTTGTATTGAAATTTCATATAAATTATTCCATCATTTAGGTCAAATTTAGAGAAAATTTCTCACCTAGAGATTTTTTAGAAAATTTATCATTTGAAATTTTTAAAAATCTTATCATTGGGTAATTTGTATTTAATTCCAAAAATTTTATTTTTTATATTTTTTATATTTTTATATTTTTATTATTTTTTGTTTTTGAAAATAAATATTAATTATTGTTATCAAAACTTTTATCCAAATTATTGCACCATTTGGGATAAATTTAGACAAAATTTCTTACCTAAGAATTTTATAAAAATTTATCATTTGAAATTTCTATAAATTTCTATAAATCAATATTTATTCTCAAAATTTTTTATTTTCAATTTTATTTTTGTTAAATTAAATCATGCAAAAATATACATAAAACAAACACATAAATAAATAAATAAAATAAAAAATACCAAAGAACGGCTCGGTTTGCGGCTGGAATCGGCTCGACTTGAGATAAAGAAAACGACTCAAAAACACGGCTTGAGAGTGCGCAGCTCCGCTTGGCTTGGCTCCAGGGGACGACTAACACACGGGTCAGACGTGGGTCGCAATCGGGTTGAGTTGGCCCAAGCATAAACACGCGGATCCTAGGTTGATTTCAGGGGGTATATAAGCCCAAATCTCATATTTTCCTTCAGAATTCTTCTTCCCCTCTCTCTCTCCCCATTTTTTTTCTCTCCTTCTCTCTTTAAAAAACTCATATTCCAGTTGAATGTTCTACCAAAATCTAGAAAAACACGCCAAGAACTAAAAAAACCGTCAAAATTTTAAGTTTGACTAGAAAGTTCGTCGAAAATTGATCGAAATCTAAAATTTTTTTTTAAAAAATACCAAAATTTGTAAAAAATCCTAAAATTGCTTTTGACACAATCTAAAACTTTTTTTGAATTCTGAATTCTGCCTTCTGTTTTTTGCTCTCTGTTTCATGTGTGATTTATGTGTGATCTACAAGTATTTATAGGATTCAATCAAAAGAGTTTTTGATTGACCTTGATTCCCTCTCTGGATAGAATTTTCAGAAGGCATGAAATTGTATCCATCTTCAATCCAACCAACCACAATTCACGGTAATTTTTTCTTTTTTTTTTTTTCATTATCTTCTAGAATAAAAATTATAATGATAATAATAATAATTAAAATAAAATTCAGAATAAATAACCCAAAATAATAATAATAATAAAAATAAAAATTAGTCAATTTACCTATTTAGATTAAGTCCAATTAATCTAAACTGAACCAAATTGGATGTCTACACTATTTTGAACTGAATTTTGTATGTATTAAAATACGTTAAACTTGACATTCATAGCTGGCTATTGCTCTTTCTGTTTCCCCAACTCAGCATTGAACTGAACAATTAAAACAATGAAGGGGGAAAAACTATCAGAAAAGAACAAGTTAGAAGAAAGAGAATGTCCTAAAAGTTATTTTATAGATGATGATTGCAAGGTAGCAGTTAATAAAAACTTGTCTGATGACAGAACCATGCTTTCATAAGTTAGCTTATGGTTACTTTCTACAATATCTTATCAGCGCCAAGGATGATCAGAAGTCATTGACAATAAAAGAAAGAGTTGAACTGGATTTATGGTTATGGTTTTACTGCAAGCCGCATCTCTATGGTGGGGTTCATGATAAATGAGTGGTAACAAATTGACAAGAACATATATTTAGATTTTTTTTGTTTTTTGTAACGCTGAGTTGGATCATTTACCACTAACATTATATGGAAATTTTTTTAGACATCATATGAACAGCAGTAATCAACCATCTTAAATACCACTTTGTTTGCCTCGATTTTTAATTTTTTACCAAACTAATTTATTTATTTTTTGTTTTTCTTAATAAATTTTGACTTTATATATGCAATTATGCATCTGTTATATAGATATATTTCCTACAAAAAAAAGTCTATTTTTATTTATTTAGGTCCATGTTCCCTTTCTGAACCGGTGAGGTCGTGCGTGTCTGCGAAAGAGCAATGATTGTCGGTTGAGAGGAAGAGACTGTTGACTTGAAAAAAATGATGGAACTCAATGGTTGAAAGTGGAAAAAGGTGTTTGTAAGGTTTTATTGCAAAGTTGTAACTATAGTTAGCTGACCATTTGCCGGTGAGAAGAGTGGAAAAGTCTTCTCTAGCAATGAGATTGACATTAGCTGTAGAATTTAGACATAAATTCATCGTAATCACTGAAAAATTAGTCTTACAGGCACATTTTCATTCCATCAAACCAGTCTGGCAGAAAGAAAACGTTGTTATCATGCCACCCTTTTTCCTTTTCTTGACCGAGTAAACCAGTGAAAATGAGCATCAATTTGGGAAGTTTCAATTTGAATATAGCATGGTTCTGGGAGCAGAATTTTGAGTTTTTCACCAGCTAATATCTATTATTTGACTGAAAGAAGAGCAGAGGAGAACCAAGTTGTCTAAGGCCTGAAAGTTGTGAAAGGAGGTCCAATTAGCCATGTTGATAAGCTAGATTTTGATGTAACCATTCTTGATCATCCATTCTAGACTCCAATGGTTGTTTACATTCTTCAGAGTCCAGTAAGCCCACCCAATGTGGCACGCTTGTAAACCTTTAATTGAGCCTTTGCAAATCTCTGGTAATCTTTTTTAGTTCCTCCCTTGAATTCCCACTCTGCTGTCCATTCCCCTGTAAACAATAACCACTGACAAGCATAAATAAATTTTCCGTTTATTGGCATTTTACAGCTTTTTTCTTTTATTGATACTTGGGAGAGGAGGGATTTAAAATAAAGATCATCCACTTTGTAATTAGAATGTGAACATTATCAGATCATTACTTGTCCTTCACATTATATAGCAATGTAGAATTATATTTGCATACCTACAAAAGTGGGAGGGCCATTAGATACATGATTCAATTCTGTGGAGCGATTAGTGTAGATGAAATCAATGTTCTGTTGGACAGTCATGTTCTTGAAGTTATCAAAGAATAGACTGTAATAATGGATATCGATAACGGATCCCTCTAAGCCACTAGCTAGCTGAACCAGCTCAGCTGGCTCAGATGTTTCTAACCGGTTTGACGACAACACAAAAATTGTTGAGGAGTACTTGCGGACAGCTTTATAACCGGCTTTGTAATACTTAATCAATCTTTCTATAGGCACCATTGGGGCACGTGGCTCATTGATCAGCTCAACAGCATAGAGGCTTGGGTTATTCACGTACCTAGATGTCACCGTGATCATGTTTAGAGTTTTAAAGTTCAAATTTGTTATCTTGTAATTGCATATTAATGTAGCGGATTATGACATTTAATTATATCCTGGAGGTTTGATCTGCAACTGGCTGTGAGAAATTCGATTACAGCTATTGTCCTTTCCAAAGCATCATCTGTTTTGCCCCACTCAATTGAACCATCTTTGGAAGAGCTGTGTTCATATCCATTTTGAGAACAGGCACAGTGTCATGAGCCAACCTTGTATAAGATCATGATTGGGACTTAGGTTGCCATGAGCCACCCATGTATAGGGCCATGACCGGATAGATCCCTTGTGCTAAGAAAAGTGTCCCTATTTCAAACATTGTAATGGTTACTGGTAGCATAGCTCTAAAATCTCTAAGGCTATTTAGGGGGGTGAGCCGGCAGCGTAGTGTTGGGCTGTCTCACCGGTTGCTATGCGAGCTTAGGCCACCCACTAAGGGCTGTCCCCTGGCCCTGGTGATGGTGGGAGGTCCCGATATATGATTCCCGTTTATAATAAAACTCACCCCGATTGAATGTCCCGATTGTTGCCACGATGTGTTTTTCTCTTTGTCTCGATGCGAATATGCCTTCTTGTGTGTGTGCTTGAGATTGATCTCGATATATTATGTCTTATTGTGAATGCTTGGGACTAACCATGGCTTATGGTTATTTGTTTAGATATCGATCTATTGAAGGTTGACTTGGTTGGGAGCGCCCATTCAAGTGCCGCACGGTCTATTGCTTGTTGAGAGAAAGCTTAGTCCGTGACACGTGGTATCAGAGCACGGTTGAGAAGTGCTAGAAAAATGGATGAGATGGCCACAAGTGGTGGACCGAATCATCAACAGAGAATTGAGGAACTTGAGGCCTCGGTGGCCGCAATGAAAATTCATATGGCGACTAAAGACCGAGTGAGGGAGATCGAGACAACCCAGCGGGAGTTGTCCGATACTCTCCACAATGTGAGCGAAGAGGCTAGAGATGCCTTGAACATTCTCCAAAAAGAGTTTGAGGAGCTCAGAGCATAGGTGAGCGTCCTACAAATGGCTGTGGCCAGATCGGGTTCGAGCTCGATGGAAAGGGGAAAAAGACCCAAGGTGCCAGAGCCTCGATGCTATGAAGGGGCAAGGGATGCTAAGGAACTTGAAAATTTCTTGTTTGACATGGAGTAGTACTTTCGAGCTGTACACACGGATTCAGAGGAAGACAAGGTAGTAATAGCATCGATGTACCTCGCAGGGGATGCCAAGCTGTGGTGGCGCTCCAAGTTTGTCGATGACGAGTGCCCGATTAAGACTTGGACAGATCTGAAGTGAGAATTGAAAAACCAATTTTTTTTCTGAGAATGTGGAGTATATGGCTCGAAGGAGACTTCGAGAATTGGTGCAAACAGGAACGGTGCGAGAGTTTGTAAGAAGCTTTTCTACCCTGATGTTGGATATTTGGGACATGTTCAAAAAGGACAAGATGTTCTATTTTCTTGAAGGCCTCAAGCCTTGGGCGAGGACAGAACTACAAAGGCAGAAAGTGCAAGCCGTAGCCACGGCTATGACTGCAGCTGAACGTCTCCACGATTACAATGATGGCTCCTCAAAACGAAAAAATCTTTCATCAGCTGGTAGTAACTTTAACTTTGGGAGTGGGGGAAAGATGACTAGGTTGAACCGGCCCTTCAGTGGGGGATCAGACAGAAGGTCCTTTGGTCGAGATAGCACCCAACCCAAGACAAGCAACGTAGGAATTTTCAAGCCTAGGCAATCGCTGCTTGTTTTTTTTTTGCAATGGGCCGTATCGGGTGGCTGAATGCCCACACAGGGGAGCCCTTAATGCCTTAAGGACCTCGTCTCAAAAGTTCGCAAAAGTGCCAAAAAATGTTGAAGAAACTGAAAAGAAGCCAGTCATGATGGGTTCAATAAGGTTTCTCAATGCTCTCCGTACCTAATTGAACACTATAAAGAAATAACAGAGTAGAGGCTTGATGTATGTGAACTTGACGATCAATGAGAAAGCCACCAAGGCCATGGTGGATACGGGTGTAACCGACACTTTCATCACACCAGAAGAAGTAAAAAGGTGTGGTCTTCATATTAGTAAAGACTGTGGATGAATGAAGGCAGTCAATTCACCAGCCTTTGCGATCAGTGAAAGCTCCAAGAGTGTGACAATTCGATTGAGGCCATGGGAAGGAAAGGTAGACTTTACAGTTTCCTCCATGGATGACTTCGATGTTGTTCTCATATTGGACTTCATGATGTTGGCTCAGGTCATCCCTATCCCCACCGCTAGCTACTTGTTGTTCTTAGGGGAACACCCATGTGTGGTGCCAGCCAACATTTTACCAAATAATGAAAAGAAAATGATTTCAGCTTTGCAGTTCAAGAAAGAGGTAAAGAGAGGGGAACCCTCCTTTGTGGCTGTGTCGATCTACAAAGAAGGGTCAAAAGTAGAACTAATACCTGATGGTATGGGAAAAATGTTGAAAGAATTTGAAAAGGTGATGCCAGAGATGTTGCCTAAGGTTCTACCCCTTCGACGAGCAGTAGACCATGAAAGTGAGCTCCTCCCAAGAGTAAAACCCTCTGTTAGAGCTCCTTACCGTATGGCTCCGCCAGAGTTAGTCAAACTAAGAAAATAGTTAGATGACCTGCTACAAGCTGAGTTTATCAGACCATCAAAGGCTCCTTTTGGAGCGCCAGTGCTATTTCAGAAGAAGCATGATGAAAGTTTGCGATTATGTGTTGACTACATAACCCTGAATAAAGTCACCGTAAGAAACAAATATCCTATCCCCCTTATAGTAGACTTGTTTGATTAATTGAGCAAGGCCAAGTACTTCTCCAAATTGGACCTGAGATCTGGTTACCATCAAGTCAGAATCGTTGAGGGAGATGAGCTAAAAACCACTTGTGTGACACGGTATGGTGCATTTGAATTTCTTGTTATGCCCTTTGGACTGACCAATGCTCCTGTCACATTTTGTACATTGATGAATCAGGTGTTCCATGACTACCTAGATAAATTTGTAGTCATCTATTTGGACGATATAGTGGTATATAGCTCCACTTTGGAAGAACATCAAAAACACTTGCACCATGTACTTCAAAGATTACAAGACCACCAGTTATACGTAAAAAGGGAGAAATGTGCATTTACTCAGACCCAAATCTATTTTTTCGGTCACATTATCGGATGTGGCCATATTCGAATGGACATGGAAAAGGTTAGGGCCATCAAGGAATGGATAACATCGAAGAACGTTAATGAGCTTCGCTCATTTTTGAGACTAGCCAACTATTATAGAAAGTTTGTGAAAGGGTACTCTCGCAAGACCACGATCCTCACGGAGCTATTGAAGAAGTAGTGTAAATAATATTAGACGAGTGAGTGCCAAGAGGCCTTCAAAGGATTGAAGGATGCTATTATGAAGGATCCCATCTTAGCTCTCCCTGATATTGAAAAGCCTTTCGAAGTTCAAACGGATCTATCTGATTTTGCTATTGAAAGAGTGCTTTTGCAACAACATCACCCAGTAGCATTTGAAAGTAGGAAGCTAAGTGAAGCTGAAAGAAAATATATGACCCAAGAAAAAGAACTCATGGCGGTGGTTCACTGCTTGAGGGCTTAGCGACATTACTTGTTGGGTTCACACTTTGTCGTGAAGACAGACAATGTGGTCATTAGCCATTTTCTCACCCAATCAAGGCTTATGGTAAAACAAGCTAGATGGCAAGAATTTTTAGTGGAGTTTGACTTTTATTTTGAGCACATTGCTGAAAAGATCAATCAAGTGGCTGATACATTAAGCAGGCGAGCAGATTTAGCGACCCTTAGAAGAATTACCCTAATGACGACTAGCAAAGCCACTACAAACATTCACAAGTTGATTGGAGATCACTTAAGAAAGGACTCGCAAGCTTGTGCCATCTTGAAGCTAGTGAAAGAAGGGAAGTTCAAGTACTTCTGGCAAGAAAATGAGGTCTTATGGACCAAGAGGCCGTGAGTGTTTGTGCCAAGAGCAGAAGGTTTGAGACAAATATTGATGAGGGAATGTCATGACACACCATGGGCGGGACACCTGGACTGGCAACGTACTTTGGCGTTATTGAAACAAGGATACTATTGGCCTCACATGCGACAAGATGTGATGGACTATACGAAGACTTGCCTCATTTGCCAATAAGACAACGTTGAAAGAAGGAAACCTGCAGGCATGCTTGAACCACTACCAGTACCCATCAAATCGTGAAAAAGCATCTCACTCGATTTCATTTTGAGCCTACCCAAGATTGGTGACCTTGGAGCTATTTTGATGGTGATTGATCGGTTCTCTAAGTACGCCACATTCATTTTCACTCACAAGTATTGCACAGTGAAAGACACAGCTCGACTATTGTTCAAACATGTGGTCAAATACTGGGGCCTCCCTCAAAACATTATCAGCAATCGAGATTCAAGATTCACGGGGTCCTTTTGGAGAGAACTTTTTAAGATATTAGGGTCTCAACTCAACATCTCCCCAAGCTATCACCCTCAAATCGATGGTCAAATGGAACGGTTCAATGGATTATTAGAGGAATACTTGAGGCACTTCGTTCAAACCAATCAGAAAGATTGGCCTTCATTATTGGACGTGGCTCAATAAGAGCTCTTCCATCAATAAGAGCCTTCTAACAAAAGCTCTTCCATCAATAAGAGCCTATTTGAGGTGGTCACCGGATAATTACCAAGACTACCCCACACTTTCTTGAAACAATATGAAGGAAAAAATTTGAGAACCTTCAATCTCAGCAAGGAGTGGAAACAAAACACAAAGATTGCACAAGCCTACCTGGAGAAAGCATCAAAACGGATGAAGAAATGGGCAGACAAGGGTCGTAGGGTTCAACAATTTCAAGTTGGTGATTTGGTTCTTGTCCGACTAGTTCTTGAACAAACTAGGTTCTTGAGAAAGAGAGATCGTAGATTGGTAAGCAAATATGAAGGTCCAGTAAAGGTCCTTTCCAAGGTGAGGAATGCTTCTTACAAAATCGACCTATCAAAGTGGATGAAGGTGCACCAAGTATTTCATGTGAGCAACCTGAAACCTTTCTATGCAGATCCTACAGATGCTAGTCGAAGGGAGCCAACCAGAGTCGCCATCACCATGAAGCCACCCTCAAAGCGTTGAGTCGAAGAGATCTTAGCTGACAGGGAAACCAAGATATCTCGAAGACTAGTTCGGGAGTACTTAGTGAAGTGGGAGGGATTAGGACTAGAAGAAACCAGTTGGGAGAGAGAACACGACCTCCAGAGATTTCAAAGGAAGATCGAAGAATTTTAAGCCAGCAAGTCGACGAGGACGTCGATAGAATAGGTGGGGGAGGATGTCATGAGCCAACCTTGTATAGGGCCATGACTAGGACTTAGGTTGCCATGAGCCACCCATGTATAGGGCCATGGCCGGGTAGATCTCTTGTGCTAAGAAAAGTGTCTCTATTTCAAACATTGTAATGGTTACTGGTAGCATAGCTCTAAAATCTCTAAGGCTCTTTAGGAGGGGTGAGCCGGCAGCGTAGTATTGGGCTGTCTCACTGGTTGCTATGCGAGCTTAGGCCACCCACCAAAGGCTGCCCCCTGGCCCTGGTGATGGTGGGAAGTCCCGATGTATGATTTTCGTTTATAATAAAACTCACTCCGATTGAATGTCTCGATTGTTGCTTCGATGTGTTTTTCTCTTTGTCTCGATGTGAATATGCCTTCTTGTGTGTGTGCTTGAGATTGATCTCGATATATTGTGTCTTATTGTGAATGCTTGGGACTAATCATGGCTTATGGTTATTTGTTCAGATATCGATCTATTGAAGGCTGACTTGGTTGGAAGCGTCCATTTAAATGCCGTACGATCTATTGCTTGTTGAGAGAAAGCTTTGTCCGTGACACGCAGCACGCAGATCAATAATAATCTTCAATCCATATTTCCTGCATGAAAAACAATGTCGGATATTACTAAGGAGATGCTGCGTAATTTACTGTGATGTTTCTGCTAGAGAGTGAGAAATTAACTTACCGAGCCCAAAAAAAGGCGTTGTCCAAGGCATTCAAGGATCCCCCGACATAAGGCAAAGGAGGCATTGGATCGCTAGCTATCCACCAACCAACTGGTATTCGTACTGCATCTAGTCCATTCTCCGAGATGAATTTGAAGTCATCTTCAACTATAAAAGTGTTCCAGTGCTCCAGCATGTAAGCCATTGCAAGTAGTTGACATATGATTGGGAGAATATTACTTTATGGAAAGTTAAAACATGCCATATATGCTGCAATGATGCTGATCAAGTATTCAGTAATACTTGGTAGTCCATCAATTTGATCCTACCCTCATAATTTGTGCAGCTATCTTCGGTCCATAACCATTAGTCACTTGATATTCTCCATGAGCAGTTCCATTAACCGTCACTTTAAAAACAGAAGGATCATCATTTCCCCATCCAGTGTTGCCTGCATAATCAGCTGTCACAAGATTATCTTTGTTCACCTAGAAATTAGAGAAACAGAAATAGTCAGAAGCCATGGGCTGCTATAACAGTGGCTATGCACTATTTTGTAGGATATAGTGTAATGCACGTAAAAAGAAAAAAATTATTTTAAATATTTTTATAAGTGAAAAAACACTTTAATAAAAATAAAAAATATATATGATTTATTCATAAATAATTCAATTTTTAATAAGGTTAGTATCTATAATTTGTTTGATTGACAATTGATCGAGAAAAACAAAAAGGGCTCATTCTCCTCTCAATTTTATACGGAATAGATAAATCAAAGGATATCAAATGAAAAGTAAGAATAAAATATACAAATAGAGTTGTCTTTCAAATGAAAAGTAAGAATAAAATATACAAATAGTAAGTAAATAATTTCCTTCAATTTTAAAGAAATAATATTGATTGTTAAATTTTGAGGTTTAATTTGTAATTGATAAACCCTAAAAATTTAAGAAATCCATTATCTTTTTTCAAGATTAGTTTGGATAAATCATTTAGACTTTAATTAGGGTCTAATAAAGTATTGAAAAATTTTAATAATGTGATTTTATTGTTGTAAAAATAGGAAACATAAATTTGATGGGGTTAGAAAGGAAATTTTTTGTTTCATAAAAACCCAGGTGTTTGCAATGATAGATTAAGATAATATTCTATATTAAAGGATAAGATACTACTATGATTATTATATACCGTTGAAAAGCTTGCTAAATTTACTGTCCAATGAAATAAATAGGAGTCAATTTTGAGTTTTCTATGAAGAGTAGTTTAATTTTTACTTAAGAATGTGCAGGCTGCCTAGTAGTAGCAACAGGGAGGAATTACGAAATTCCTCATAATTTTTTTATGCAAAGAATTACAGATTAAGCCATATATGTTTGGAAAGCTTATTAAGTCTACTTTTTAACGAAATAAGTGGAATTGATTTGGAGTTTCTTATGAATAAATGTGTAATTTTTATTAGAATGTAGACATGTTTTTTGATAGCAATATATGACATGGATTACAAAAATTATTATAATTAGTCTAAAAGGAATGATGAGATGGGCCATATATGGTTAGAAAGCTTATCGAATCAAGTTTTTAACGCATTAAAAAGATCTTAAGTTGGTTATATTGAGATATGGCTATTTTAGTGAAAGAAGCTTAGGCTATCAATATTAATTAGTTAAGTTAACCCTTAATTAACTTAATTATTTTTCGTATAATTGGTCTCAAAATTGGTTGATTAATTTTTATTATGTTAAAATTATCTTGAATAGGCCATTAAATATTTTTTGGGAAACAACTAAGTGGTGAAATAAAAAAAAAAGTAAAATTTTATACATTTTGCTTGTTTTCGAACCTATATATATATATGTATGTTTCTAAATGAGTAAATATTTTATTTCATTATTTTTTATATATAAAAATAGGACCAAGCATATGATTATTTTGTATTTTTGCTATGTAAATGATAGATCATGCTTATGAATGAAATGAAAAAATAATTTATATTTAAGGAATGAGTTTATGATAACTACGTTTTTACGTCCTTGGGAAGTGGGATCATCGACACTAAAACTAATTCTACGATTTTGGCTAACAGGTAATAGTAGTTATTATAGACATGATCATATGACCCTACTAACGGGTTATATTAGATAGCATAAGGCCTTGGCTAGTAGATTATAATAGTTAGTAATGATCATAAGGATAAAATTGTTGATACAACCAATATCATAGGTTATAGTAGTAACCATAGCTAATGATAAACTAACGATGAACTAATGATTTATGATAATGATGATTTATGATGATTTTAATGATTGATTCATGATTTGATTTGATTACAATAGTTGAATTGCAGTATATTTTGCAATGATTTATGAATTGACATGTTTTGATGTTGATTTATGATTTACGAACTATTTGACATAATGATAATTTTGGAAATATTTTGAATCATCTATATAATTTGTATGAAAACAATGCTTGATCCAATAAGGTGTGTGAGCTTATACTTGTTAAGCTATGGTTTACTCATTCCGTCTTTATTTTTTCTCTACAAATAAGTAAGTGATAAGTTTGCTTAACTTTGTGAAAAAGTTAAAAGATCAAATAGGAAAGATTACTTAGTCGTCGAAAACAATGTTGGTCAATGAGATCTTATAAAATGATTTTGTATTTTTAGATGGTTTGTATTTGGATATATAAAGATGTATCATTAGTTGGATTAAAGATATAGATTTTACTTAGCAGACTATATCAATTTATTGAAGAAAAGAAATAAAGCTCATATTACTTTGAGCTTTTACTTCAAAGTAATATGGTCATGTTACACATTGATCTGAAGGTGTGACATAAAGTGCTATCAGAGCCATATTGTGATTTTTAAAGAATTTTTTGGAGTTAGGTTATGATTTGTAGATTGTGATTATATTTTCCTTAAAAGCCTAAGTTATGTTTCTTGAAGATTTTTTAAAAGTTCAGGTTATAATCTTTAAACAATGTGAGATGTTAAAAAGCTTATATTATGATTTTGAGAATTTTCTAAGAACTACAATTATGATTTTTGGAGATTTTTAAAATGTTAAATTGTGATAATTAGATTAACGATGATTTTTTAAAAATGTAGTGTATGATCCTTATATTGAAAGTTATTATACGAGCATGATTATGATCCAAATACTATGTGAAAATTTTTAAAAATTTAAATGATGATATTTGGATTATATGGTGATTTTCTAGGGGCTAAGTTTGATCCATAGACTATATTCGTGACTATGAATAAATGATTCAATAAATTTTTGAAATAGTTAAAGTTTCAATGAATTTTGAGGAATCAATGATTCAATGAATTCATGAAGTAATTATTTTGGTTGATAATTATATATTGCTTTTGAGATTTTGTAGTTAAGAGAAAGTCTAATTATTTTGATATAGTGCGATTTTATAAGTTGAAGAGATTTTTGATAAAACTTATAATGAGACATAATTATCAAGTAAAGGATTATTCAAGAGAATAATTTGATCATTGGAGATCTTATGGGTTAGAGAAAAAGACCTTTGACTTATTGAGGTTTTGAAAATTATTTGATAAGTGTTAAGTAAATCATTGATCATGAATTAAGATTAGAATAGAAGTGTACATTGTTGTAATTAAAAGTATATAATATTGGAGTTTGTATGAAATGACATTTTGAAAATTTAAGTAATTATTTATGGATTATAATGCTTGAGAATTTATTTTGATGGATTTAGCCTAAAATATTATAATTATGGTAAATAGTTTTATATTCATAAAAGAGGATATTCACTTGATTTGATTCTAAATTTTATTGATAAAGTACTTAAAGTTTAATCACACGAGTTAGACATTTGTATGGTTAATTTAAAGTTTCTATTTAGAGTGTAAAAAATTTTCTTAATTGCCAAAGTGAATATTTGTGGTTATAGTTTATAGTATAATATTTGATTCCTTCGAATTTTATATTTATAGAAAACATCGCTTATTATGGTACAAGGGTGTGTACTTAGCAAGGAATTAAATTGTGGATAAAAATTAAAGTTATGGTTATCTATATGATTTAGTAAAAAAGTTGATTTTGAAGGAGTAATCGATTTATAAAAAAATATACATGTTTTGGTCAATGATTGTTTGAAATCTTATAAGTGCAAAAGATTGTTGAAATCTTATTGTAATGATTTTGTGTACTTTGTGATGCTGAGCATGTACTCAATTTTAGAAAATTTGAAAATTTTATGGAATAACATGATGTATTTAGTTATTATTCATAACTATACTTTTGGCATGAATTCAAGTATTTAGAATTTTTATTGTTTAAATTCTATAAAAGAATTTTATTTATGAGTTATGATAATAGGTTTTAATTTGGACTCAAAGTTGATAGCAATATATTTGGTAAAAAAAAAAATTAAGACATTATGATATTGGTGAAGATTATGAAAAATCAGTTGTTATATGATAATTGGTCTATTAAATTAGAAAGTACAATATCGAAATTGGAGACAACTTGGGTAACTAAAGATTTATGTTTGAATTTACATAGCATAAACTTATGGATATGATCTATTGCATCGATTTCATATGTTTTATAACAATTAATTGATAGAAATTTTCATATTATCGGTGGAAAAGAAAAAAAAAATTAAAGTACTATGTGATATCTTTTTGGTGACTAAAGGATTTGTTGACATTATTATTCAACTTTAAAGTTGTATATGGTTATGAATACCCGACGTAAAGTGAATTACATTAAATTTTATGGACATATGTTTTTCTTGTCATGAAACATGTTATAAAAGTTAATTTATTATTTTAGAATTTTACTAGAAGGAAATATCAAAGTATGTAGCTGAAGCTTAATTTGGTTTAAGTTAGAAATTATTGGGCTATTATTAGTCAAAAAAATGATGAATCTTTAATAAAAATAGATTAATGGATTTTGGATATCAATATTTTGGATAAGAATATTTTGTGTTCCTTCTAGTTTTAGTGGTTTTATCGATGGTAGACATTCTTCTAAGCAAAGTTAAGTCATGACTTGAAGAGAAAAACTTTTTATAACTATAGTCATAAGACAAACATTCAATGATTCATTTTGAGGTTTTGTATGGAAATACATCTAAATCTCAAACTTATTAGGATAAGAACGAGTAAAAAGAAGTTTTTATTTCTTGAATTTATGGATCAAATGGCTAATAAATTTTAGTTCATTAAGGAATGGTTTGCAGGAGTTTAAGCTTTACGAGGATGACACATTATGCTTTGGGAACAGGTTATGTATACCAAATGATTTTAAGTTAAAACAAAAGACCTTGGAGGAAGCACATGGGTCTTGATTCATTATACATCCTGGAGGCACTAAAATGTATAAGAATTTGAAAGAAAGTTTTTTGTGAAATAACATGAAACAAGAAATAACTTAATTTGTGTCCCAATGTCTAGTATGTCAGTAAGTTAAGGCTGAACACCGAAAACCATCAGGGTTGTTGCAACCTCTTAAGACACCGAAATGAAAGTCAGAGCACATCTTTTTGGATTTTGTGATGGGATTACCTAAGTCATCAAAAGAGAATAATGCAGTATGGGTAGTTATTGATATACTTATTAAATCAACATATTTTTTACCTATAAAGTCGACTACTCCACTTGATAAACTAGCACAATTGTACATGAATAAAAGTATCTGATTGCATGGAGTTTTAATAAATATTGTGTCATATAGAAATTCTAGATTTTTCTCTAAATTTTGGGCAAGCTTGCAATAAGCTATGAGGATAAATTTGAAATTGAGTATAACCTTTCACCCTCAAACAGATGGGCAAATAGAGAAAACAAATCAGATTTTGGAAAATATGTTTTGATTATGTATGATTGATCAAATGGTAGTTAGGGCAATTAATTACCTTTAGCAAAGTTTGCTTATAATAACAGTTACCAATCCAATATTGGAATGGCTCCTTTTGAAGTCTTATATGGTAGGAAATGTAAATCCCTTTTATGTTGGGATTATGTTGGGAAAAAAAAAACTTTTGAGGTCAAAAATGGTGCAACTGACTATGAAAAAGATCAAGGTGATTAGGGAGAGACTTAAAGTAGTACAAGATCATTAAAAAAGTTAGGCAGACAATAAGAGAAAGGAATTGGAATTTCAACAAAGGGACTATATTTTTTTAAAGGTGTCACCCACAAAAGGATTTATGATTTTTGGAAAGCAAGGAAAGTTAAGCCACGTTATATAGGATCATTTAAAATTTTTGATAAGGTGAAAGAAGTTGCATATAGGATAGCCTTACCACCTCAGCTATCTAGTGTGCACAATGTGTCTCATATGTATATGTTGAGAAAATATGTCTCTGACCCAAGTCATGTGATAACGTATGAACCTTTAGAAGCTTAAGAGTATTTAACATACTTGGAATATCTTATCCGAATAGTTAATTAGAAAGAGCAGGTCTTAAGGCATAGAACTATTCCCTTTGTAAAAGTTTAATGGATCAATCTTACACCACGAGAAGCAACTTGGGAAATGAAAGATGATATGAAGAAACGACATCCTCAGTTATTCAAAAATGAAGGTAAATGAAGTTTCGAGGATGAAACTTTTTATAAGTTGGGGAGAATGTAATATCCGTAAGAAAAAAAAGATTATTTTAAGTATTTTTATAAGTGGAGTGACTCTTTAATAAAGAATGAGAAATACATATGACCTATTGATAAATAACCCAACTTTTAACAAAGTTAGCATCTACCACTTTTTTGGCCGACAATTGATCGAAAAAAAAAGGGCTTATTCTCATCTCTTTCTTATACAGAACAGACAATCAAAGGATTTCAAATAAAAAGTAAGAACAAAATCCACAAAAAGAGTTGTTTTTCAAATGAGAGTAAATAATTTCCTTTAATTTTGGAGAAATAATATCAATTGTTAAATCTTAAAGTTTAACTTGTAATCGAGAGACCCTAAAAATTTAGAAAATCTATTATCTCTCTTTAAAATTAGTTTGGTCAAATTATTTAGACTTTAATTAAGATCTAATAAAGTGTTGAGAAAGTTTAGTAATGTGATTTTATTATTGTAAAAATAGGAAACATAAATTTGATGGGATTAGAAAGGAAAATTTTTGTTTTATATAAACCTTAGTGTTTGTAGTGATGGATTAAGAGATAAGATACTGCTATGATTATTATATATTGTTGGAAAGCTTGCTGAATTTACTGTCCAGTGAAATCAATGGGAGTCAATTTCAAGTCTTTTATGAAGAGCAGTTTAATTTTTACTTAAAGGTGTACAGGCTGCCTAATAGCAGTAGCATGGAGGAATTACAAAATTTTTCTTAATTTTTTTATACAAGGAATTATAGATTAAGCCATATATGTTTGGAAAGCTTATTGAGTCTACTTTCCAACAAAACAAACGAAATTGGATTTGGAGTTTCTTATGAATAAATGTGTAATTTTATTAGACTGTAGACATGTTGTTTGACAGTAGCATATAACGTAGATTGCAAAAATTATTATAATTAATCTACAAAGAATTACAAAATGTGCCATAATTGATTAGAAAGCTTATTGAGTCAAGTTTCTAAAGCATTAAAAAGATCTTAATTTTGAGTTGAAAATCATGAGTATGACTATTTTAGTGAAAAGAGCTCAGATATTAGTATTAATTAGTTGAGTTAACCCTTATTTAATTTAATTGTTTTTAGTATAATTGGTCTTAAAATGAATTGATTAATTTTTGTTATGTTGAAATTACCTTGAATAGGTTGTTAATTATTTTTTGAAAAAAAATTAAGTGGTGAAATCGAAAAGAGGTAAGTAAAATCTCATATACTTTACTTCTTTTCAAACCTATGTATATAAATATATATATATGTTACTAAATGAGTAAATATTTTATTTCATTATTTTTTATATATAAAAAGATGACCAAACATATGATTATTTTTTATTTTTGCTATGTAAATGATGGATCATGTTTATAAATGAAATGAGAAAATGATTTATGTTTATGGAACGATTTTATAATAGCTACGTTTTTACATTCTTGAGAAGTAGGATCATCGACACCAGAACTAGTTCTAAGGCCATGGCTAACGAGTAATAGTAGTTAGTATAGACATGATTATACGACCCTGCTAACGGGTTATAATAGTTAACGTAAGGCTTTGATTAGCAAGTTATAATAGTTAGCATTAATCATGATGATGAAATTATCGATACGGCGAATGTCATAGATTATAGCAGTGATCGTAACTAACAGCAAATTAAAAATGAACTAATAATTTATGATAATAATGATTTATGATAATTTTAATAATTGATCCATAATTTGATTTGATTACGATATTTGAATGACAGTATATTTTACAATGATTTATGAATTGATATATTTTGATATTGATTTATGATCTACGAAATGTTTAACATAATGATGATTTTGAAAATATTTTGACATTATGATTTAACAAATGTTTTAAATTATCTATATAATTTGTATAAAAACGATGCTTAATCCGATAAGGTGTGTGAACTTATATTTACTGAATTATGGTTTGCTCCCATTTTATTTTTTCTTTATAGATGAGTAAGTGATAAGCTAGCTTAATTTTGTGAAAAGCTAGAAGATCAAATGAAAAAGATTACTTAATCGTCAAAGATAATGTTAGTCAATAAGATCTTATGAAACAATTTTATATTTTTATATAATTTGTATTTGGATATATAAAAATGTATCATTAGTTAAATTAAATATATAAATTTTACTTGATAAACTATATCAATTTATTGAAGAAAATAAAAAAGATTTTGTATTACTTTGAGATTTTAGTTCAAGGTAATATGATCGTATTACGTCTTAGCATTGGAGCTAGACATATAGGTTGAGAAAAGATATCCCTCTGACTATGAGTATTTCATGGGAATACAAAATAGCATAGGATTATTGAAAATAGAAGTTTAGATTGTTAGTAAATAAAGTCATGTACATTACACAACAACAAGGTGATAATTATTTAGTTATCAGTATCTGGACAACATTAATAGCCTTTTCCTGATCTAAGACTAAGCAACCCCATTTCTGAACTATTTTAGAACCCAGAAGTCAAAACATAGTGTCAAGTAAAGCTCTCTAGTTGCCTACAAGCTACAGTGACTTCGAAAATCAAAGTATAGCTAATTACCTGGAAGAAGAATCCATTGGCTGCTTTAATCCATACAAGACTTGAATCATGAGGTTTCCTAACAGTCTCAAACGTTTCAAATCTACCAGGCGTTTCGGAAACAGCTACTACATGTATTCCTTTTCCAGCTTTTTCTAGTCCCACAAACTGGTCGTTGAAGACCCGAAACTGGAATGAGCTCTCATTCATCCTCCACAGCTGATGAACATATGAAAATTGCTTCTATCAATCAAATCATGTGAAGTTACTCTAAATACATGCCATTGGCAATTTCACTTACTCTAAAGAGCTCCCACTTTGAAACAATTGTCTTATCAGCAGCTATATTTGTTCCTCCACCAGAATTGGCACTAAGATATTTCCCATTTGTTACTGATTTGAACTGAAGTGAGTTTCTATCCTAATGAAACCGCAACCGGAAAAACAAAAAATGAAAAGCAGGATAAAACAGAACAGTGCAGTGAGGGATAATCGCACTTAGCACATACCAAAAACTCATTGTTTGGAATGCCATCAAAAAGAGAAGGTTTAATCCATCCCTCTGTAACCAACCAACCTCCAAGATTAACTGCTTTAATGCCAAAATTAGAAGTCATTCTTCCACAAGAAAGACATATTATACAAGAAGATACGATCCAGAGAAATAGTAGCTTCCTTGTTTGGAAAACTGCCGTTTGGTATGCGCTAGTTTTACTCATTTCAGCGTATATTTATTCCTGAAGTCAAGGGCTCCATTTCTTCCCCAGTTATTGATATACTATAGTTTTCATAGATTTGAAAACTCGGTTGTTGATCATGTGGGAAGGAAATTTTTGTCTTATCCTTCGATTAATTTATTCAGTCTAGGAAAGAAATATTTAAACGAAAGACTACATAATATCTCACATAGGCAAAAGGGAGGAGCAGTAATGATCTGAGGAGGTCAAGTTCTTATGAGCTTGAAAATAGCCATGCTTTGATCAGTTTGGAAGTCATTTTGATAATCCTATGATCTCTTTAGCCTGCTTATTCATTTTCAAAGACCATTTACTCAAGCTCACTGGATTTTGATTCCCCCTTTATCGAGGGGCAGAATCGGATTTTTTAGTTCAACTTGTTCATATTTTTTCTTATCTTCTACATATAAAAACATATTTAGAGCTGTCATTTACCTTCGTGATTAGCCCTTGAGTCTTTCTAGTTCTTATTACAATATTTAACTCCTGGCTCGAACAGAGAAAAAAAAAAAAAAGGGAGTACAGTGGATCTATTTCCGGCTATTGTTGATCTTGACATCTTGAAATTTGAACATTGTATCAGATTATAAGTAGTTTGAAGCGAATGCAGTACCTTGCATTCAGGATATGTACAACTTATTTAAACTAATTCAAATACAGATAAGATTACAAATATCAGATTTAACTAAGCTTGCACTGAGGCTAACACTATGTTTTAAATTCAAAAGCTGAATTCCCTTCAATACTTTGAACTTTTACTGTAGTGCTTGTTCTTCTTGCCTTCCATCCAACGCATGGGTGGGCTGGTAGTTTTTCTTGTCCTGTATATCCTTGAATGGAAAATAACAAAGTTATCTCTGAAATTAATTTAAAAAATGAAACTCGTACCGGTATGCATTTTTTGTGTGTAACAATTCACCAAGGGGAATTCAACAAAAATTTCGGATGCAATCTACAATAACGAACTCATGTAGGAACCTACGAAGAATGAGTTTCCTAATCTATTGTAATAGAGATAGTGATATTTTCACTTCCAAATTGGCTCTAAGATCAGTGAAGCGATGGAGCAGTTAAGCTGGGAACTGGAATTTGGAAGTAAAGAAATGTTATGTAAATCACTTCACTTGGAAAGTTTTCCAGTTTTCACTCTATCCTCGCCCATGTTTCATAAATCTTTCCCACGAGCTTAAGTCATAGTCACTTTCTGGGCTATAATCCAAACTCCGAAGGGAAAAACCATCACTTTCCAGGCCTGTCTCTAGGAACTTGAGCACTCGGCCCTTAAACCTTAAACTGGAGAACCAGGATTGACCCCTTAATGTGTATGAACACAAGTGGACTGGCTCACGAGCGTGATTGGTGGCGGTGAATAATGAAGGCAGAAATGCTCCTATGAAAATAAAAATTTCGAAAATAATAATATCCCCAACTTTGCTTGCTTTGGCAACCTTCTCAAGCACCCCATGTGACCACCGACAATTCACAATTGCCAGCTGCAATCAATCAGGACCAGTGTCACATCCTCTACTCTCTCGCTCTCTACTGTCCCCTCCACTTCACCAATAAAACCTCGCCACATCACCACCCTAACTCCATTCATTCACCGAAACACCCTTACCTTTCTCCAATATTACAAAATCAACACCACGGCTTTGGCGTGGCATCCAAAAACGGCAACTTTTATCATCTTGTCTACCACACATGAAAACACTCTCTTAACGCGGCTAGCCAGTTTTCATTTTTTTTTTTTTTTCAATTTGCACTTTTGTTTAGTTTCCTTGTATCACTGCACTTTATCATCGCCCCCTTTACTCTTTTTATTTGTTGCTAAGAATTTGATCTCCAAACCCTCTTTCCATTTCTTCATCACATTTCAAGAAAAAAAACCCAGGAAAAAAAAAAGCAGAAAGTATGGCTAAAATATTGTTGCTCATTGCACTATGTGTGCTTCCAGCTCTAGTTAGTGCTACACGGATGGTGAATAACCCATTGGTGGTGCAAGGACACGTGTACTGTGATCGTTGCCGTGCTGGTTTTGAAACCTCTAAGACTAGAAATATGGCTGGTACTTTCCATTTCTGTCATTCTTCTATGCTTTCTATGTTTTCTATGTTTTTTTTTTGTGTGTTATGTTGTGACATTGTTAGATCTGGTTTCTTGGTTTGTGAACTGTAGATCTGTGGAGTAGTTTCATGTTTTGATGTTACATGAGTGGTAGACAGTGAGGTTTTGTATGAATCATAAAATAACGGAAACAACCATGACATGTTGAACTGGTCGTCAAATAGTCTTTTTCACTGGTGAAAACCACAAAGTTCAAATCTTGAAAAAATGTCAAATGATAATTAGCCTAACAATATGAAAACTATAGTTTTTTCTAAAATTTTAACGACTGACAGATCAATCTTTGGTTACCTCTATGAGATTCAAAGGTGTAAGCTTTAACAAAAATAAGGTAAAGCTTTATGGTTCCAAAAATGACAGCTTTCCTCATAGTTTTATGAACCCAAAAATGCTGGTTCATGGAGATGGAACATGGTATTTTCTGATATCTGACTTAACTCCTTTAGCTTTTGGTATTCTGGGAATTAAATTTAGTTTCCACAAGATTTGAGTGTAAGTTTTTGCCTGTTGGGGTGATTAATGGTACAATTTGTTGTATTTGGTCCTGAAATTTGGTTTTTGTAGGTGCCAAGGTTAAGGTGGAATGCTCGGACAGGAAGACTGGCCAAGTTGTGTACAAGAGGGAGGGATACACAGATTCAACTGGACAATACAAAATTGTTGTGTCCGAGGATCACTTGGATCAGATCTGTGATGCTGTTCTTTTGAAGAGCTCCCAGCCTGAGTGTGCCAAAATGGCCCCTGGTCGTGAACGTGCCCGTGTGATCTTGACTAACTACAATGGTATTGCATCCAACAACCGTTATGCCAATGCCTTGATCTTCATGGCTGATGAGCCTGATGCTGGCTGTGCGGAGATTATGAAGTTGTACCAGGAGGAAGATGAATAGAGTGTGGTTTGGAGTTCTGTACGAGTCTAATTGACTAATCGGCATATGAATATGAAATTGTCTGCTATTTGTGTGAATTGTTTCGATGTTTTTCTGTTTGGAGGACCTTTAACTTATGTTCTTTGAATTCTATTACATTTATATATAAGTATGCTACGGCTTCTGTCTCAGAAGTATTTGTAGTTGCTGTTTTTTTTTTTTTTCCTTGAATGATGAATCTACCTTTAAATTATATCCTTCTCTGCCAACTCGTACGACACATCCTTTAAATCTCGTATTCCATTTGTGAGATACCTAATTATAACTTGAGTGAAAAACAGAGAAGCCATTGGCTGTTTATCAAGTTCTGTTCTTGAGGTTGAGTCCCAATGCTTTGCTGATTCCTGGGTTTGGTTTCTTGATGTTGAGTCCTAAGGGCAGCTGATATTAGCGCATGGCTCTAACCTTGAAGATGTGCAAATTATGGGGTTGCTTGAGTCGACGAGTTGTAGAAGCTACACGCGAACCGCTACCTGAACCTACCCCAGACGAACCTATTGACAGCTCCAATGGTGCCAGGTAATATTTAAGTCTCTTCTCGACGGTGGCTTAAAGAGCTAGGATCAAATCTAGCTAAACGGAGTCCTTCACTAACATGGAAAAGAATAAATAATTTGGAGGTCAAAATATAATATTACTCTTCAACTCATCAATGGATTGTACTAGCATGGAAACAGAAGATGGCCAACTATGGTTAGAGTATCGATGCCGATCTATATCTTTTTCTCTTCTGTTGAAAATGCTCACTCGCTTCTAAGCATAGGTTTGGCATTCAAATATTATAAAAAATTTGTTTGAGTTTACTTAAATGTTATTTCATGATAAGAAAAGTTACAAAAAAAAAATTTTAAGAGAAAAAATTTTATCTTGATAAATAAATTTGTATATTAATAAATAGATAGAGTTTTTATAAAATTAGATATGAAAAAAATATAAAAGAGTTGTAAGATTTTATTTGGTGAATACATCATAGGATTATTGGAGATTAATGTCTTTGTAAGTGTGTATAATTAAATATTTGTGAGTGAATTAAAGGAAATTAAAAGGGTATACATAAGAATAATGATTATTTTATTTAGGTGAATTAAAGAAGATTGAGATAATCCATATAGGTATAGATGCATATAAATATGTATTTATTTAAATTTGAGTAGATTAAGAGGGTTTAAAGGTATTAATTATTGAGTATTAATTGATATAAATTGTATGTTTGTAATTTTTTATAATTAATAAATATTTTTTTATTCGTGAATATAGATCAGTTAAATCAAATTACGTTAAATTATTATTTTTTATATAATTAATTGATGGTTTAATTTCGCTTCTACTAACTTAGATTGTTTAATTGATTAGAGCAATTTTTCTCTATAAAAGAATGTCCATGAGAGAAAGAAAATTGGACGTATACAATGACTAATCTAAACCATGAATATAGGAGGAAAGAAATCCATACTAAGTAGGAAACTACTGGATCCCAAAGTTTTCCCTTCCGTCGTAGAAAAGAGAAATGACTTCAAGTCCAGCTGTCCAAGTGCATGCGTTTGGGCTTGCAAAGAAAAACCAATGGACCTCTGTCTTTGCCCTTGGGCCGTTAAGGAGTCCAATCTTTTTCTGCATTCCCTCTCGAATGAATGAAATTTTAAAAATTTCCATTTCTCATTACTTTTTGTATTCTGCACTAGGGTTGACATCGGGTCGGGTTCGGGGCGGGTTTTGCTTGCCCCGAACCCGACCCGACTTAATGCTTAAAAAATCCGAACCCGACCCTACCCGAATTTTTTTTTGTTTTTTTCATACCCGAAACCGAACCCGACCCGACACTATATAAACCGTACCCGACCCGATCCTACCCGAAATTAATAAAATATTATTTTTTAAATATAAATATTTAAAAATATCATTATATAAATATATATATAATTAAAAAATTAAAAAATTAATTAAAAAAATTATTTTTATATATATATCGGGTCGGGTAGGGTCGGATTTACCTAAAACCCGACCCCGACCCGACCCCGACTTTGTCTTCATGCTACCCGACCCGGCCCCGACCCGACCTCCGATTTTCAAAAACAAAAACCGACCCTAAAAAATCGGATCGGATCGAAACCCGTCAGATACGGATTTTTTTGCCTTCCCTATTCTGCACAATACACGTCCATTTTCAAGCATAGATGTAATTTTTTTTAGTTTCACCTTGGTATTTATTTTCTTTAGCAAAACAAACCCTGAGCTATATTTATTGTATCTTTTATCGTGCATATATAGCGTATTGAAAAAAATCAACGGTGATACATAGCCTAAATGCAATCATAGATAAAGTAAACTAAGAATTTTTTATAAAAGAATCTTATCTTGACAACCAAAAACTTATTTGATTCAAAGAATTTTTATAAATTAATTTAGATTTAATTTAAATGCATGAAAAGAAGAATTCATTCAATCATAAAAAAAACACTCATAAATCAAAACGCGATGGCGAATCTTCTTCACCGTAAATAGGGCCATTAAAGTGGAACATACAGAACAATGCCTAAGCATAAAGTATATTCTTTCAGACGCCAGCAAGAATAATTAGACCTTACTTGAAGTTTTGCCGCAACCCAAAAAAAAAAAAAAAAGTCCCCCTTTTTTTAGCCTTAAAACAGGTTGTCAAGAAATCAATTTTGGAAGGCAGAGTTTGGTTGGTGTGGTTTTTGGTCCGAAAAAACTTTGCATGACACCTAAGCACGTGTAAGATCAAACCCAACTACAGGAGAATGGCAATGGAGTTAGGTGGTTTTAGCTTGAAGCGTTGAAGGGTTGCTTTATTTGTTGGAGACATGGGGTTAGAGAGGGTTTGGTTTGGTCCTTACAATCCCATGAAGGGTTGCTATCAACATCTTTCTTAAGAGTCTGAAAATTTAGGTTGAGTTACAATAAGTAAAGGTCATATCTATTTTTTTTTTAATAATAGTGATATCTATTAATAGAATATAAAATTTTAATTTTAATAATTAAAGTTTAATCTTTGATAATTTTAATTTTAAAAAAATTTTAATTTTTATTTTTTAAATAAAGAGGTTGCATTAATAATTCAACAACATATATAGCCATTTTTAATTGGTCATAGAATCATTGATTTTATTCATGTAGTTATTGAGTCACAATGGATATGAATCATGATCCATATATTAAATTAGCTGCAACTTGATTTAAATAAAAACATTTGATACTTTCAAATCTTAAAACTCAATTCCCAAACTAAACAAATTGTATAAAAAGAAAAAACTCCACGAATTCATAACTATATTATGAAATTATTTTAAGGTTGAATTCTAATGAGCTGCTAATGTATTTTGAATCAAATTTGTACATAAATAAATAATTCAAGAATTTAGGAAATCAATAACTAGTCCAAAGATAATCTTCTTAAAAGTTTATTAATTTTCAAAAAAAAAAAAGTTATAATGATAACTTTGACATAGCCGTAAACCAAAAAAAAAATGGTAAAATTAAAATTTTATATTTAATATGTTATTATTGTGTAAATTTTATACATAATCAATCAATTATATAGTATCATTTTATTAATTAACAAACATAAATTTTTACAAATTTTTAAAATAAATACATAAAAATTTAAATTTTTTTTAAGTTTTTAATTAATAATATATAAATTTATACGCAATGCATCATTTACAAACTTTAAAAATAATTTGTATACCCCGAAGTAAAATTAAAACAAAAAAATTGCCTGCCTAAGAACCAAAATAAAATACTGAAAACACCCAAGAAATTTGTGTCTGATACGAAAAAGGGTTCTTGTCATTAAGCTGTTCCAAGCGTGAGTGAATCACATCAAGAAAAAAAAACAGAACAGCAACGACAACAACATCAACGATTGTTTCTATATAAACTGAGAGTGTATGCATTTTTACGTTATACTCAAACAACTCAGAGTGTACCTTTTTCAACCTTTGTTTTTGTCTCTTGAAATTGTCATGTAAAAGTTTTGAATTCTCTAATAACCTCTGCTTCCTCTCCTTCTCCGTCGACTCTTATTTTTTCTTCCTTGTATTAATAATATAAACTCAGCCCATATTCGCATATTTCTTTGCCTCGGTTTCTTCGCTGTTGGCCTATATAAACTCAAGGTCAGTTTTTTCGTGTACCCAACAAGGCGAACAACCACTTTTCTCTTAGCATTTCGTTTTTGGTTTCTGGGTTGTTGATTTTAAGGTCTGGTTTCATTTTGTTCGTCATTTTTGTCCCCTTTTTTGGATTGATGTTGTCCTGAAACTTCATTGTTTATTTGCTTTATGGAAGAGAAGCCCATGTGGGTAATGTTAAATTTGAGTCTTTAATTGGGGAAACCTTTTGATTCTTGGATCTGTCAGATTATTTTTCAATATAGGGTGTTTGATAATTAATGCTTTTATGATCAACTTCCCGGCTGCCAAAAAACTTGTCCTTTTTTCTTTTTTTTTTTTCTCTCAAAGAAATAACTTTCCTAGTGTTCACTGATGGGGTAGTTATCCTAGAGAGGTAGGTTATGTTTCCTCAGGTTGTTGCCTCTCTTTTAATGTTGTTGAAGGTTCTTAATCCGCCTTAAGTCTAATTTAACTATTGATTTAGAATGAGAAAAAACCTTTAGTGGCATAATCATAATTGACAGTTATTTGCTCTAGCTTTCTTTTCCCTTAGTGCAATGGAAGGACAAATGCATTATTCTTGAGCAAAAAATTACTTTGTCTATAAAGAAGACTTTCTCCTGTATAGTTGTACTTCATTTTGTCAAGTTATAGAAGGTGTTCTTAGATTAGTACTTGCTTATCTTGAATTTTCAGAATGGCCAATGCTATGTTGCACCAAACAGTTGGAACTCTTCAGCTTCTCAGCAATTCTGGAACTCATTGGGAAGTTGGGAATAATTCAGTAAGGTTGTTTCCCAAAAGTTTTAAGTTGGAAGTTGGGATCTCAAAGAGAGGAACTTATAGTTCTGGAGAGAGGAAATTCAGTGTTATTCAAGCTTCAGCTTCTCAAACCTCTGTTTATAATCCTGTTTTATCTACCTCTGATAATGGCACCCACGAATCTCGCAAGAAATCAAGTAAGGCATATCATCTTAGACATAGTTTCATATTTAATTAGCGAATTTTAGACCAATGCACCATTTTTCTTCTTGATTATAAGCTCTATCAAACTGCACTCTATCTAGCCTTTATTAACTAGTTGTTTTAAGTAGCACAAATCTTAATTTTTAGAAATTTAAATGGCAGATTGCAACAGCACATTGATTCCAACTGATGCAAGTGATTTGGTATTTCCTCATAACTTGGGGAACAAAGTTGGATTCAGCTTGTGAAATATTCTGATTCCTTTTCATGATATTAATTGCAGATGAAGCAGCTTTGATACCGGTTCGCCACGGTGAATCATTGTGGAATGAGAAGAACCTGTTTACGGGTTGTGTTGATGTGCCATTAACCAAGAAGGGAGTGGAAGAGGCAATTGAAGCTGGCAAGAGAATCAGCAACATACCTGTCGACATGATATATACATCAGCGCTAATTCGTGCACAGATGACTGCTATGCTAGCCATGACTCAGCACCACCGCAAGAAGGTAACTTGAGGAAAAATAATATTTTATGGTAACTAAAGTTTAGGGTGCTAGTGACTGCTTGGTGATACTGAGCACCTCATACTGTCATCATTGGTCACTAGTAAATCATTTATGTGGGTAAATGGGTTTGAAGTTTTTTAAAACCCCCTTTTTTTTGTTAAAAGTCCAAGAGTGGTAATTTTATCATTCTTTAGTTTATTAGACTGATAGATTGACATTTTGGCAGGTGCCAATTATCATGCATAATGAGAGTGAGCAAGCAAAGGCATGGAGTCAAATATACAGTGAAGAAACCATGAAGCAATCAATTCCTGTTATAGCAGCTTGGCAATTGAATGAAAGAATGTAGTCAAATTTTCCTTTTCTCTTTATCAACAAGAATGAAATCATATTGCTCATGCTTTTCTGATATGCTGCTTACTGGCTGTCTCAATTTTTCTCAATCCTCTTTCATGAATGATTCGTGGACTATCCTTTCTATGCAGGTATGGAGAATTACAAGGTCTCAATAAACAGGAAACTGCAGATAGATTTGGGAAGGAAAAAGTTCATGAGTGGCGTAGAAGTTATGATATACCTCCACCCAATGGCGAGAGTTTGGAAATGTGTGCTCAAAGAGCTGTTGCTTATTTTAAAGATAATGTAACTTCTATATCTGATATATAATTTTTTTGATATGTTATTATTTAGTCAGTCTGTTAGGCCTTAGATAACTCTAGAGATTCAACTTCTTTAATACAATTTGTTTGGAACCTCACAACAAGTATACTGTTTGCAGATTGAACCCCAACTTCTATCTGGAAAGAATGTCATGATTGCTGCCCATGGGAATTCACTAAGGTCCATTATTATGTATCTTGACAAATTAACCTCCCAGGAGGTATGGACCCTTTTCTTTGTTCCATTCAGGATGTTTTTTATTTTCCTGGTATTTCTTGTTTTAACATTAAGGCTAATATTCGTTCTGTATTCTTTATGAGACAGGTTATCAGTTTAGAACTATCAACTGGGATGCCTATGCTTTACATTTTTAAAGAGGGGAAGTTCATTAGGAGGGGAAGTCCTGTAGCACCAACAGAAGCTGGAGTCTATGCTTATACTAGGGTATGCAACTTCCTCTCAGCTTATTCTTGATCTGTGTATGCAACTTCCTCTCAGCATTATTCTTGATCTGTTATGGACCCTTGTGTAGTCCCATTTACTTTACTGCTTTAATAGACATGCTTTTGCTTCAATTCAAAGTTATAATCTGGCCAAAAAAATAAAAATTATAATGTAATTGGAATAGAAAGACAGAGTAGGTATCATTTCATTACTTTTTCAGAACGAAAGGAAATAACAAAGACTTGGAAATCATAAGTGTTTGGGCTTTTGGTATATTTCAAATGTCCATGCTGTAAAGTTTTGAAGTATAAGGAATAGCCTTGGAGCTTCTGTGCGGAAAGGAAGGTGTTGCCTGTATCAATATCCTGATATGGGGATCACCTTATATAAATTATATAACAGCTTAGTTCTTTTGAAAAATCTTTTAGAAGCTCAAACTGGTCTAACTGGTGATACAAGATAAAATGCATCCATCATATGATATGTTTTCGGTAATTGTCACTTCTGTTGTCTTTTAGGGAAAAACTTTTTGGTTCATATTATTATAGATAAGAATCATGATTCCTTCCACTTCTTAACATGTATTGAATACTCTTTTGCTTGAAACCTAGTAGTCTTATGATGCTGAAGTAAAATTCTACTTGTTTCTTGAAGCTTCTGACTGAAACATAATCATTCTTGGAAAAAACCTGGATGGTATAAAGGAGCTTTTCTGGTTGAATTCTTTGGTTTGACAATAATCTGAAAATTATGCTTTTTATAGTCCGTCTTACCCTTGGTACCTTAGTTCTCAACCCCAAAAGGAAAAAACGAGAAAACTTGCATTAGACTTCTATATCCTCTTGTTTTCAGGGACTTATTCTGAGTTTTTTTTCTGGAATTATTAAAAGCTTAATCGAGAAGACTAATGCTTCTATCGATTTATTTTTGCAGAGGCTGGCTCAATACAGGCAGAAATTGGATGAGATGTTGCATTGACATGTCCTTTAAGTATAGGTAACATCAAATTCTGGCTTCCATCGTGTATTAGCCCCCTTTCCAACTCTTCAAATAATTGTTCCCCCCCTTTTTTTTTTTCTGTTTTCTAGGGGCTTCTCTTGCATTACCATCTACATCTATGATTTTATTGGTCATAACGTTGGACCCATAGCCCAAAAGGCTAGCTGCTGGTCCCAGTTGATTTTTCGTATGGGTGCGCCAACCTACTAGTTGCAAGTCCCTGCCTACGTCCTTATAATTCTGGTTAGGTTTGTCTGTGTCAAAGATTGTGAACATTCAAACCCTGTAACAGATATGCAGCAATAGGAATTTTTTTTTATCCAGGTTTTACTGTGCTTTTTAAATGATTTCAGTCATATGTCCTTGTATTGAGAAAATATGGACTGAAATTTTTCGTTTTAATAGACTTTGTTTGGGGTCGTGCCATTTGTAACAAGTTTATCAGTCCCTTTCTCTCTTTCTATCTCTCTCTGGATAGACGTAAAGTAAGATAGCATTATTCCAAATGCCAAGGAAACCTCGAATAAAATTTGCATGCTTAACCCATTACACTAAGAGTGGATAGGAGTTTCTTTTGATCGGTGAACGAAGCTCATTTCGGGATGAAATGCCAACAATTTCCGTTTAAAATCAGTGTCATTTAGGTATATGAGATGCCCACCTAAGCCCTTCAAAAAGGGAGCTCTTAACATCCATGGCCCTGCCTGTGTAAGGCCAATGCCCCTTCGGAGAGTGAAGAAACAAAGGGGAAGAAAGGGCCATTTGTCGAAGCACCGTCTCCCATGTGAAGGTGAAACGGCGGAAACAGACAATCTCAGTTCAATTTTCTTGTCACAGACCATATCACTGTTCATTTTAGAGCTAATAATAATAATAACAATAATTTACAACAAGATCATTTTAAATAGTTGATTATTTTAAATCTAGATATTATACTTTTCACTGATGTTATATTTTATTAAATAATTCCAGATTTCTAGCTTTATTGAAAATCAAGTGCATTATTGCATCCACATTTGAAGTACAACTTTAATCAAATGTCTAAACATTAAGTTCTTAGCCTATGTTGCAAAAACTTTTCAGCTAAATCAGTTAATGAAAATCAACTGAGTAAACTTGAAAAGGACAAAAAAAGCTCTTATTGAAGGAAGAAATCCATTCAACAGAAGTTTAAAACGTCAATGATACAAATTAAGAAGAGCTCTGCTTGACTTATATTTCGAACTAAAATAGTGAAACAGTCAGATCATCATACACCTTATTACCTCAACCAAGACAGGCTCAAGCTTCGAGTATCTGTATCTCTAATGAATTTCCCTGGAGCTATTTTCACCGCCCTCAGTAACCAATACTCTTTTATTGGGAGGGAGGCCCTCTGAATCTGAAACATGATTTGGGGAACTGCCTACCTTGCCATTGTCAGAAGCATCAGAATCAGAGCTTAGATTGATAGAATTCAAATCAATGGGAGATGTTGGCACGGGTTGTGGTGGTGGAGATGCTGATTGAGGATTTACCCTTGTCCAGAATTCGGGTATCCTCTTGTCATCTTCCCTCATCCTCTCGGCATACTTGACGATGTTGAAACCTGAATCATCATTTCCACCAAATGCAGACTCCAGCTTCTCTATATCAAAAAGATCTTCCATTATTTTCTTGGTATTGAGATCATCAGAGTAAACAAATTTTACTTTGTTTCGAGTCCTGGGCTCTAGAAATGGTTTGACCACCTGCAAAGGAACAAACTCCCAAATATTAAATCAACCATGCATATAAAACATAGACCAACAGCATAAGATGGCCACACAATAACTAAACTACAAAACAAAATAAAAAATGGCATTGAACACCATCCAAGGATATCTTGAGGCAAGACATAATCTGTAAAGGAAGGGGAAGGACATTGCAGTGACAACGGAGTCAAAGACCAAAAAAAGGGATTTGCATAGAGCTGCCCAAAAAAAAGCCTGCATAGAGCTGGATCTAAATGTTGGAATGAATTTTACATTGCAGATTTATTTTGACATGAAAAACAATTAAATATAGAAAAACAACCAAAAGCAAACTAGCATTGGCTGGAAACCAAAAGCAAACATGTAACTTAAAGAATCATAAAAGATGAAAGCTACTTTAATCTGGATCTCTGCAAAATCTCTGACTTGGAACCATGTATCCAAAAATGCTATATTAAGATGCTAGCAATTGCATATGCTTAAATATAAATCTCTGTGCAATGTGCATAAATCTGACAAACATACTAAGAGCCTCATTGATATAACTTATGTTATAGAAAAAAAGAGGCAAAGACATCAAAATGGGTTACCGTCCAGAATGGTTCGAAGAACTTGGGTGCGTTATATAATATTGCCATGCCCAGTCGCTCTGGATAATGGTCTTGTAACACATGTGCTGTTTCCCGTGTCAACTTCACTGATATATGTGACATGTTGAAGCCATTGAAATCGATCAACCAGACCATCTGTTCCTGGTCTGATGGAAGATTTAAAATTGCATTCTCCATGCAATAAACCAAATACCTAATCTGTCCTTTTGTTGATTTTGAGTTCTGCAGTCAAAACAATCTTAATTTAAGTTGTCCTGGCTAACCAATGTGCAGCTAAGTACTATTTTCTAGAAATTTGAATCTTCATGGCTGATATGGCCCCAAGAATATGGAAAAAAAAATAAAAGATTTTTTTCTTTTTTTTTTCTTTTCACTCCTAGTTTCTTCATTGTCAAATACCAACTCACTAATCCATAAGACAATCAAACATGTCATCCGCCTAAAGTTGGCAAATGACACTGGGACAGTGAGCTTTTGTTTTACTTACTAATGGCTTAAGAGGTAGTAGAAAATCCTATTGTTGGGGCAAAGATAGGACACCACCATGACCAAAAATCTTTAGCTGTTAGATTGGGATATATCTTATATATGTCTTTTGATTCTTTTTTTCTCTGATGTAGGATAATTTTCAAACATGAACTCTAACACCTTTCATTCAAAATTGTTTCAACTTTTCTGTAGTACCAGATTTACAAATTGCAAGGATATAGAGGGAAGGATGTCATACTGAACCTGGCAACCAGGTCTCATGACAAGAACTGTTCTCCCATGCTTGTCTATATAATTTGATCTGTAGATCTTCCCTGTCTCTGCTTCATGAGCAACCTCTTCCTGCATCGGACAAAAAGAATAACGTTGTAAAAACAAAATATGAAAAAAGAAAAAAGCTTGACCTAAACCAGCTATTTTTTCACTCAAAAAGGACAAAGCCGGACCTGCCAAGTGAACAGAGTTCAGCCCTAATAAGTAGATTGGATTTTGGTTTATTCTCTAGGGGTTAAATCCAGAGAACTTAAGACTAAACCATTCTGAGTGCATGAAAACAAATACAAAAAAAGGCAACCACTAAAAACGATCATCAGGCCACTGATTGTAAAATCCTAGCTAGCACTTTCAAACTTAAAAATAAAATTGAAAACCCGTTACAAGCATACTCCAAAGACCAAATCCTGGATGCATTTGATGCTTCCTGTTCGAAACTACAGATAATTCATAGGAGGATGAATTGTAGCATACCCAGCGAATCTCTTCTGGTTTGTATTCTGCTCTCCATTTTAAGGTTTCTTTCAGCATTTTAGTTGCCTTCTTGACATTCCAGTTTCGTGCCCTTAAATATCTAGCTATGGCTGAATCAGAACAATAAATGGCCAACTTCTCAGGCAATGGCTCTATCAACCTTCTTATTTCACTAATCTGCAAATTTCAACAGGTTTGAAACCTTTACTCTCCACAACATCTATGCTAGGCCAAAATGATAACCTATGTGAAACTAGGGATAGGGGATCAAATAAACAAAAGATACCTTTGCCAGCTGCTCTTCACATGTTAGAGACTTCTCACAGCCATTTGAAGAAGATTTCTTTAAACCCGCACTCATAGTTTCATAGATGTCTTCCTGTATGTTAAAAGAGTTAAATGTTTCAGAATTGTAGAATCATCAATCTCAGTGTCACGACATCTGCATTTTTTGTTTGAAGTGCAAACTTGTATAAGATAAAGCAAAACCATTGTCTTATTTTCAAGAAAAAAATGAGAAATTGCATAAGATCACGGGGGATGCAGATGTGTCAAATGACTTTCTTCTCCCACTAAAGCTGAATAAAATATTTTATATCGCACCTTTTTTGTATAAAAATGAAATTTAAATCCAAAATCATCAAATATATTGAGGCCTTAGGATATATTTGTATATTCATATTGTCTGTCAATCCTGCCTTAACTATTCACAACAACAGTTAGTATCAGACTGCTCTTTATTACAGCTTTTCTGTTTCAGTTTCTTATTATTTTTTGTTTTCCCTTTACATCCTTTAAAAAGACCATCTCTGTCGGAGTGTGAAATAGCTGACAGATTGCAGTCCTCTTGCCAGAGATAGACAAATGTAACCATTTTTAGTTTCTTTTCTTCCTTTCTTTCCCACAATTAAATGGAGGAATTGTTCTGCAAGTTCCCTTTACGGATCATGGTAATTTCTACAGATCATCCATCATAGGAAACAAGATATTGAAATTAGTGAATGATCAGTTTGATCAACAAAGTGACTTTAAGCACACTTTACTTCAAATTGGACTGCAAGTATGTAAAACCAGATTGCAAACCCAAATAAATTGAACCCTTTTCTAAGCTAATTATCTTTTATAGCAAAGACATACCCTGATATTACTATGGATTTCGATCCACATTAACATAGCTTAGCTTACGTAAACACCAACTCCTTTTTGTTTCGTTGGTCCAACAATACAACCAATTAAAGAAAAAAATAATTAATGTGGCATAGAAGTCTGCATCTGGGATTGAAAAATTCAACCAAAATATTTCAAACCAAACATAGGCATAGGGTTCAAGTCACATTAATTTCACTTGATAACAGATTTAACCCATAGATTAAGTTTTTAGATACTCCAAAAAAAAAAAAAAAAACAGTCCAACCAGCACTAAATATAAATAAAAAAGAACATATCTGCAGTTCAAAGTAAACAAGATGTCAAAATCCAAAGACCAAAAGTAAGTTGTATTTATGGTAAAATAGAGCAACAGACCTGAATGAATCAAGGAATAATGGAATAAGGAATGGATCTCAAAAGGCAAATGAAGAGAGACAACTTCGGGGTGGAAACTCAAGAGGATAAAAAACCATAGAGAAAGGGTCAACCCAGAAAAGGATATCCCTTCAAAATAGGAATGCTGAGGTTGGTTGATTGCTTGGATTGTTTTGATGGATTATTAGTTGGATCCACTCATATGCAACCAATTCAAGAAACCGCGAAATTTGGGCGCCATCTTTTTCCCTCCCCCTCGTGTTTTTAATTTAATCCATAGTTAGGTGCTTTGCTCTAACTTCATTCTTTTTGGTGCATTTGTTCCAACTTTTCTACAATGTTAGTCCAAATGAGTAAAATTTTGATAATTTTTATGGTTTGGCTGGGACCATTTTCTATGTGTTTACATTTTGGTGACTGGTAAATGTCAGAATTAACCTAATCAGAGGCCAAGAAAAATGACTAGTTAGCAACAAAAATATACGTGAGGGTAAAAGAGACCTTTTCAAGCAGGAAAATCTTTGGGAAACCAGACAAAGCTTAAGGCTATGATCATAGATGTTATCAGAAAAAAAAATAGGATTATAATAATTATATGGTTGCGCTTTGAAGATTTTCATATCCCATCAGATCCCTGTTTTCATCTATAGTTTAGCTTTGAGTTCCGGTATTCCCTTCTCTTATTCGGCAAGTTTATTCAGAAGCAGAGTACTTAAATTAAAATCTCTGGTGATTTTTTCTTTTTTTTTTTTTTTGTTCTGACGGCCAAGCTTAGAACATTGATATATTTTCGTCGCACCTACCAACTTTTCAATCCTGTCGGTAAGGAGAACAAGGCACGTGCCTGAAGAGTAAAAGGGCAAATAAAGTCCAACCAGGAACAAGTTGAGTTTTTCCTAAGTTAGTGGTTTAGTTCAAACTTTTAAAATGATGATAAATAATTAATTCGATCAATTAAGATTTTTTTTTTGATAAAAAAATTTTAAATTCAAATTTTATCAATAATTATTTATTAAAATTATTTTAAATACATAATTTATAATCATTTATTTTAAATTATTAAATATGATACATTTTATTTAATATGAAAAATTAAATAATTTATCGAATTTTTCTTTAAAATATATATATATGATAAATTGAAGCGTGTCATTTGTTCATTACTATATAAATTCTAGTAGATTCTTTTCCTCATTACCTCACCAGGTGCGTCAACCTAGAGAACATTTACATCATCCCAGGGGGCAATCGAGGGTTAATAGCATCATCATTTTAATTTTGTTCCATTCTTTATCGTTTCAACTTCCCAAAAAGTTGAGAAAGAAGAGAGAGAAAAATACAGAGGAGACGAGTCATGAGAAAGAATTCTATGACTCCACAACCGATCCTGAAGGTGTATGTGCAAAGTCGGTTAACGTCACAATTGCGGACATACCCCTATATTATGAAACTTGTACAAATTCTCCACTCTTCTTCCTTCTCTACACAGAATTTTGGAGGAATGTCATGCTTCTACCCAGTCCTTTGCCTTAGACAACAACAAAGAAATAAAGAAAGAAAAAGAACATAAGAAAGAATTTTCAGCTAACCAGCCCGTATCTTGCAGACCTCAAAATAAGTCATCTTAGTGCATCTGCGTGTTCAAAGAATGTACGCGGCAGCTTTCAACCGTGTTCATTCTACATTACATCCAGTAGAGCAGACCCCTTCTTTGCTAACTGCTCGTCATCCTCGTGATTTTGCAAGCATTTGTAAATTTAATGAATGTACAAAGCAGAGCAATTTAAATGAACACATTCACGAATTGAGGAGTCAGCCGCATATAGTGGAGAAAGATACGGAGTCAAAGGACAGATAAACTGGGATGACTGTCCGACTGTATCAATCAAAGACTTCATCCAAGAAATGGCAGATGGGAACAATTTGCTCTCAGTTATCAAGCAAAAAGATCTTGGTTGGACAGCGCAATCCTTGATGCCAGCATTCAATTCCTGGATTCCACATCATTAATTATATGTAAAACAGTCATAATGATCAAGAATGAAATTTTAGATTAAAAGTGATTTTGTCCAAAACTTTAGCCTGATGATTTATTTCTTACCTTTGAAGCCTGTAAGCTGGTGGGTGGATCTAGGATATGATTTCATACATCCTACCCCAAAATCATCCACCTCCTCGCAAGAAATCTCAGGAACCAATTTCGCACATAGGTTTTTTAACAAGTACCCAAACCTTGAGCAAAAGTTCATTGGTGCCCCTTGCAAATCCTCTCGTCTTGTTCATCTTAGGGCAATTATCAGACACAAGTATGGCACCAACTTGTCACAAATTCTGTATAGCTGAACAGATTAACCTCAAGGGCTAATGCACTCAATCCTTAAGGAGCCAAGAGCTCTTAACAAACTTCAATCACAAGGATTGGAAATAAAGTTATGCTCCAAGGCTCTTCACTGGGCACAAACAATTTGTAGACAAACAATCAAAGGCTAGGGATCTCTTTTCCCCACAGCACCAGCAGAACTTTGCTTCTTCTGTATACCATATTGCCAGGCATCTCTAGATTTATCACCCGACTGATCAAAATCATCCAAGGAAGTCTCCATTGGTGGCTTAAATGGCCGATAATTCCCATTCCTAGAAATTACTGATGTCCCTGGCTTGTCTTCATCTTCTGATGGTGTTCCTGACCTGGAGTCCATGTGCATATCTAATGATCTGTGTCTTGGTCCAGCAGACCTTAAACCCCTCATATTGGAAGCCTTACCCTGTGACGGAGAATAACCAAGTCCCCTTGGCCCTGCAAAATCTTTGGAGAGTAAGTCTTTTGGGAAGTCCTTGGGGAGAGAATCCATGTCCATGTAACAATTCCTAGCTTTGGCATCAGCAATTAACGCTGCCCAGTCATCAGATTGCACCAGAGCATTGGCGTTGCCCATAACCTGTTCAAACATCAATGTCAATTCCAGAAAATAAATAACATCAAGCAGTTAAGAGGATGATCTGAGCTATGATGAAAAAGCATGGAAGATTACAAGAAAGAACTCATACCCACAAAGCCCTTCTAGCACGAGTAAGAGCAACATTCATTCGACGAATGTCAGCAACAAAGCCCACACCATGACTTGAGGCACGGACACAAGACATGATAATAACATCACGTTCCTGGCCTTGGAAAGCATCTACAGTATTAATATATACATCCTTCCCTTCCTCTGATTTTATAACACTCTCAAACTCCCGTTGTAGGCATTTTAGTTGCAGCTTGTATGGTGTGATTATACCCACTGTGATTTTTTGCACACCCAAAGATTTTAAAGTTTTCTGTAGATGCTCATACAAGCGTAAACAAAACAATGCTTCATGCACATTCTGATACGAAACAGATCCACCTCTATGAGACTCTCGGCCATGGGTAATATCATAGAATAAATAAGGTTTAAGTAAAGGGTCCTTGTAGTAAGCCTCATCAGGTAAGTTGGCAACACTTTCACTATCAGTAAGACGTCCTTGGTAAAAGTATCTAGAAGGAAAATCCCTAATTTGGGGATGCATCCTATATTGCACAGATAACAACATAGTTGGGCATCCTGCTTGCTGGAACCTTTCAAAAAGGCTTCTACTGTATAAGAGGGTCCCAGCAGCCTTGCTAATCACTGTTGCAGGAAGCTGCTGGGGATCCCCAACAAGTACACATCTTGCTGCACCAAGAGAAAGAGGAGGAAGTACTGCAACTTCACTGGCTTGAGCAGCCTCATCAATGACAACCATATCAAAACCATGGGTAAGGCGAGAGAACAACTTACGACCGCTACTCGAGACAGTAGTGAAAACAATCTCAGCCTCATTGGCAAAACTAGCCTCAAGGTTAGCTCGGGCTTCTTCTAAGTTGAAGTTACTACCAGCACGAAACCTGGCTTCTAAAATGAGAAGGCGAGACATCTCAACTAGAACCTTATCTCTGTTTTCAACAACTGCAGCTAGGTTCTGTAACAATGCATCTCGGTTTTGGTCCCGAGCAACAAGAATATCAGGGTCAACACCAACAGATCCTTGGGACCGAACAGCAGCAGCTGCAGCAGTGAGTTCCCTTTGAAGAGTAGCTATCTGCTGAGATAACATAGCTTCACGAGCCCTTAAAGTGTGCATATGTCCTAAAATTTCTTCACGACTCTTGAGTAGAAGTTGTTCAGTTCTCCGCTCGACGGAAACCGCCTGCGCAGCCCGTGTTTGAGAGTCTACACCAACTCGGGCCACATCGGGACGGTAGATTTTCATCTCACCATCAATAAATCCTCGATCAAGAACACGTGCAAGAAGCTCATCAGTTGCAGCATTAGAAGGAGCACAAACTAACATTCTGGGTTTTGGGCAGAGTTTTGGAAGGGTGCGGAAGAGATTCTGGTCCATGTTCTGAAGGACTTCATCAATCGATCCCATTGCAACAGTGTCAGGACTGCTCTCATTAGCTTGCTTATAGCTCTCAGGTGCTAATTTCTTAAGCAAAGAGGTATAATAGTGTTGATATTGAACGAGATGGATGACATTTAGCATCCCCCAAACTGTATGCGTCTTACCTGTTCCAGGAGGCCCTTGAACAAGCGTAAAAGGCCATGGCTCTTGCCTTTTCGTCACCCCACTACTTGTTCCAGCAGCTGTATGCGTAGCTGCCCACTGGATTGCTGCAAGCTGAGGCCTATTAAAGGTCCTATGCAAATAATCAACAAAATTTGGTGTGAAGCATTCAGGCATAGTGGGACTTTGCTGCTCATATTTAGGAAAGTGATCAGGACTCGGTTTAAGGATCGCAGTTTGCATCTGTGCACAAGAGAAACCTTGTTAACCCTAAAGATGCATCAAGCAACAAGAACTACACCTAGCCTCAGAAATCATTAAAAATAATAATAAATAAGTACCTGGGAATTAAGACGACAAAATGCATGCAATGCCACATACTCACGCTGGGTAGTTGCAAGAGATCCTAGAACAGTTAGATACCAGATAGCCCTTGGTTGAAGTTTCCGTAGAATGTGATCATCATCAACCTTGCTGTAAAAATTAATATGTTATTTTGACATTAAAAACAAAAAGGGAAAAAAAAAACTAACTAAATTTGGTTAAGCTTTTGCAATAATCAATACTAGCACAAATGCCTAAGGACACAAGTGTATTTCAAAACCACACAATATCAATAAGGAAGTGATATTTCTCTAATTACCTGTTTGAATCATAGGAATCCCCAACATAAAAGTGAAGGATTGCACCAAGAGGATCGCGAGTATCAATTGGTATGTGCCGCCTTACAGTACCAACCACACGTCCAGTAACCTCAGCCTCCTCATCTTCTTCAGTTAAAGAGGTATTGTTCCACTTAGTTCTAACTGCTTGATACAAAGTAAACAATCCTTAGATATAATATATATATATATGAGTTTGTAATTATACCAAAATAAATCAGAAAAGAATTCTTATTCTGATATCATACCTGAACCAGGCCTTGGGGCTGATAGAACAGCAACATCACCCTCCTTAAATACCCACTTGCACTCATTAGCAGGAAGAACTATCACATCATACCACCCTAAACCAAAAATGAAAATTTTCTGCCAATTAATAAAACTAGTAGAAACATTTATCTTGATCCCAAAAGTTAAAAGTCAAAACTTTATCAAAAAAGTTATCAGAATCAAAAGTCAAAACTAATAATTGTCAAACTTACTACACCCCACCACCTCTAGTAACTACTTTATCAACTAAGATAAAGACTACAAAGATGTAGACTAAGAGTAACTATGCACTTTTACCTCTTTCTCGTCTTTCAATGTTTTTTATACGGACCATTATATGTGTATCTCTAGAAGCTGATTCGGCTAACTCTTCCCATGTGCTGTACAGTTGTGCACGGCATTCCTCAAAAAGCAAAGGCTCAAATACCCTCACATAATCTTCTACAGATTCAAACCTCCCGGGAACACACTGGAGTTCAGTATCCTCTGATGCATGAAGTGATATGGTCAAGTGTAAGGGCTTAAAGTCCAGATAAAAAATTAAAAAACAGAATGAAAAGATAAAAACGAATAAGATAGAGATGAATGGAAATCCAAACTAACCCTCAAAACCAACAAGACTAGCATAACTGCGTGACTACTTACTATTACCTAGAAATGATTAAATGCAATCTAGTAGCTGACAACCAAAAAAGAATAAGAAAGAAGGAACTTTCTTCAATTGCTTCAGAAAATCAGTCATGTTGCTTAAGCAATCCATGAACGAATCTTCAAAAGGTCCCATACCAGAAAAAAATAAAGAACTAGTTCTGGTCATATATTTTATGTCGCATTAAATAAATATGCCTTCATTTAGAGTATTGTATACCAATAGCCTCAGAAATCCTACAAATTATTAGGGCTTAGTTTAATACCATTCAACAAATAGTAGAAAATCAAGAATATATACCCAGAAAAATCTCCTATAAAATGCATGTGCCATCCATAAAAACTTCAATGGTTGTTTATTGAATTACAAAAAGTCCCATTAAACATACAATTCCACTTCAAGAAGCAATAATTGAGTAAGCTAGGAAACTCTGCAGATATGCCACATGAATAATCTCTGCATTAGAAATTCTCTCAGAAATAACCAAATCATGAGAACTAGTGCTAATAGATATTGCAAATAAATTAGTAGCAACGATACAAGTAAAAGCCAACTTTCAGAATAAAAATATGCATCTCATCACCTTCCATGTCCTCTGAGCGTTACCATTCTCATAGAGTGATAATTGAAGGGACATGGATAACTGGCATGAGAAAAATAATAAAAAAACTGTAAAAGAAAGCAAGAGGGGATAAAAGATTATGAATGTCTGGAATCAAGAAGTTTAAAGGTAATCAACAGCTATCTGTAAATCTGTAAACATATATATGTTACCTGGGCGATGCCAAAACTTTTCATTGGTCACCTCCCGTATAAGACGTTCCACAGATGTGTCTTGATATGAGGTACTATTAGCAGTTGTCTTTTTAGAAGGAAGATGTTTCTTGTTCACCATCTTTGTGTCCATAGAGCTTTGGCTGATTGGAGCTGGCTTTCTATTAGAAAACTGAGAATTCTTAAGCTGCCTCGAATCTATAGGTTGCTTCCATGAACTCTGCCTTGGAATGGGTGGTAGATGAGCCTCTGAAAGATCAGTGTCACTATTTAACCTCCTAGGCCTGGCAAGTAGTCCAGAATTCATATCACCATTACATTCAGATTTAAGATCACATGACTCCACTGCAGGATTGCCTCCTTCATTATATGGTAAATCAACTTGCTTCTGATCCTCATTTATTGGCTGACCTTGCTTTTCTCCAACACGTTCACTAGGTGGAGGAATAGTACGAACTTCTTTCACAGTACGAGTAATAACTGGCGTTGGAAAGTTCTGCCTTCTTGGAGTAGAAGTTTTTATAGGGCCAGCTTGTTTGACATCTTCCAAATTAAGAAACATGGTCTTCCTATTCCGTTTCTTTCCCAGCATTGCTTCTTTCTGTTGGTCTATCTTCCTCTTTCCTGGATTATTCGCACACTTAAGAGCATGACTAGCTTCAATACCTTTAACTTCTCTTTGTTTTGGCAGCAAGCCAGGTTCTTCCTGACCATCAATGGATATATCACCTTTACCATTGCCTTCTGAATTTTGGCCATTGTTGCCTTTCTGATCATTCAGAGTTTGATCCAGTCTTAAAGGAGAATGACTGTTTTCAGTGGCATTAACAGTGTTAACAGTCACACCTGAAGCACTAGAAACCATCACTTCCTGCACACCTTGCACTTGTGAAGCCTTAACCTCTTCATACAGATTACTATTTCCATATGCATCAGCAGAACCCTCAGCGTCAGACCACTCACCTTCTTCTCTTTCCACAACGTGAGCATTAGCAGAATCTGAAACAAGGGAAGCTGCCACATGTGCTTTCGCCTCGCCACTGTTATTTGACTTTGAAGATAATGATGCCAAATTGGAATTCTGATCTCCTGCCCTCTTGGGTTCAGCACCTACTTCAGCGAAAGGAGAAGATTTAGGCCGAACAAAAGGCTGAAAACCTGAACCAGATGGTGCATGTGAGAATGCGTGGTTATTTACTATTCGTTGAGAACCTGCTGATGTCAAAAACAAGTCAGAAGTATGGGGATTTGCAGATGGAACTGCCTTCTGTGGCTGTAAGCAGGCAGCATGATCACTCTCCTCATCATCTTCGGCCGGGGGCTCATTAAGATCAAATAATAGTCTTCCTCGGGAGCCCATTTCATATATAAATGCATACAAGCTATATGACTATTTCCACAAAATCTAACTGGGTTTACTTGGGTATTTGTTTCAGCAAAAAATGCACATGACATGCCAAGCTGTACATATAGTAAGAAATCATCAGCATAACTAATAAAGATAACCCTAAAAGCAAAGTAGTGTAAGCAAACAATGTCCAGTTAAGAAAACAAGTTTGCATATCTGGTAAGAAAGAAGAGACTAGATTTAAGAAACAAGGCAATGTACTAGCTAAGTATTTGAACCAAAAAGTAAGCAACCCTTCTATCATGAAAGGAAAACCAAATGACAACCATCTTGACAATCAAATTGACACATCCACGTACATAAACATAACTTTTATTAATTAATAAACAGTTCCAAAAAAATACCAATTCTACGATTACATCTATTTCCAAACAATATGTATCAAAATCATTCAAAACAATACCTAACAAGAAAATAAAACATAAACAATCACAATATGCCAACAAACTACGCAACAAAATGACTTTCGAAGGTGTATTTAAACTCAAGCAATACCAATCAACACCATACAGTACTCAAACTACGCAAATAATTTATAATTGAATGTAATGTGAACATTACTAGAAAAACCTGAAGAACTTCACCGGCCCCTATAACAGACTTAAAATTTCAAAAAGAACTTCAATCAGAACTTACTTAGAATCATAAGATCCCTAAATTAGACTAACCTAAGCTTAATCTCGATAAGCACATAATAGTTTTACCTAATTAACCCTCAAATCACCGCCAGATCGAAACTCCCTCATCCAATCAAAAACTTAGGGTTTTAAACAAGTATAAAATCAAAACGATTAAGCTCCATTTTCATTCCTTTCAAATCCGCGAATTCTAAAATCCATAACCTAAAACCTTTCGCAGATCAAAGTAAGAAAACCTAATAACTTGTTAAAACACGTCAAAGATATGTTATCCAAATAATGCATTAATCCAAAGGTCAAAGTCTCTGATCTTCGATTCAGCAACGTCTAATTTCAATCCTCCAACATTTTTCCAATATACGAAATATATAAATCCCGAAAAAAAAAGAAAACAAAAAAAAAAATCGGTTGAGAGAGAGAGAATTTACTTTTTATAATTTTTTTTTTTGTTACCTCTTGAGAGCTGCAGAGAAAGTAGCGAGCCAAAGAATAAGAGAGATTAAGAGAGAAATATAGAGAAAGAAAATATGGGAAGAGGTTCTTTCTCTATTCGAAATAGAATGCACAATGTGAAGGGAGAGATAGGCTTATATAGGAAATAACGAGCCCATCTAACCGGCCGGTTTTTTCTCCGTTCACCGATTAATTACTTCCCCGTCATCTTTTCGTAAAAAACAAATAAAACAATAAATCCCACGCCCTTTTCGTATTTTTATTTTATTTATTTATTTATCCTTCCGATGAATTGAATTTACGAAAACAACCCTTTAGAGAACCGGACATACCACGGGGATCTTGGATACGGATGAGAGGTAATATTGGGAATTAGAGAAAAGAGGTGTTTGCTGATTCATGTTTGGTTTGGTTTGTGTGTATAATACTCACAAGGAAGAATCCTGTGCTTTAGCAAGCTAATGAAGTGATTATACTTAAACAGTGTGGGGCCACGGGATGCCACGTGATCATCGGAACAATTGTGCCCGGGGAGATAAGTCAAGTGACACGTATTACGGTGACGAGAAACTGCCATTTTTATGTTTTGAAGGGTTAATTTCGTCAATCTGGAGGAGATACCGTGGCAGCCCGATGCGCTCCCACGTGCGTTCCAAGGCGGAGGGGTGGTCACCGTCCTATCGTACGAAAGCTAGCTGTTTTTCCGGTATTTTCTCACGTGCGACTATGGTGTCCTATATTTACGAAACTGCCACAATTTATTGGATCGTGGTGTACATGCTGGTTGGACGCGTGGGCGAGTTGAGAGTTTTCGCTCAATTAGAGGAAGAACAATTCATGTATGCTTTCTTTTCTCGGTTAGTATTGTGCGGACGTCAAGGATTAAATATTTTTTATTTTAAAATATAATTTTTTAACTCACTTGATTATTTTATTTTAATTACTTTTAATAAAATATTACAGTTTAAATTTTATAAAACAATGATAAAAATATTTTAATAATTTAATATACGATTAATTTTATATTAATATTAAATTTTAATTATAATTTAATAAAAATATTATAATAATTTTAAAATAAAATATCACATATCAAATTTTTATGAAACACTTATAAAAGCATTTTCGTAATTATAATAAAAGGAGTATTATAGTAATTTTAACTAATTATGATATAATGAATATTTTCATAAGTATGATATAAAGGTTATTATAATAATTTTGGCCAAATATGATATGAGAGATTTTTTATAATTATGGTAAAATGACATTATAATAATTTTGATTAATTATAATAGGAAGAACATTTATATAATTATGGTATAAGGGTATTATAATAATTTTGACTAATTATGAGAAAAGCAATATTTTGTAATTATAGTAAAAATATATTATAGTAAATTCAAATACGTATCAAAATCATATGAAATAAACAAATGGAAGTTATAGTATTCATGAGAATTGTTTTATTATATGTTATTTAACATTTAATAAGTAATTTAATAGTAGTGTTACAGTAAATTCCAAACAAAATTTCACATGCTAAATTTGTATAAAGCAATGGCAAAGATATTTTAATAATTTAATATGTAATTGAATTTATATTATGTTAAAATTGCATGTGCAATTTAATATGGGTATTATAGTAATTTTAAATAAAATATCATATGTTAAATTTTTATAAAACAATGCTAAGGGTATTTTAATAATTTAATATGTGATTAATTATATATATATTAAATTTTAATATATAATTTAATAAAAGTGTTATAGTAATTTTGAAACAAAATACCATATATCAACTTCCTATGAATTATTTATAAAAGTATTTTTATAATTATAATATGAAAGGTATTATAACAATTTTTGGTCAATTATGGTAGGGGTATTTTTATAAATTTGGTAAAAAAGGCATTATAGTAATTTTAACCAATTATATTAAGAGATGTATTTTTATAATTATTGTAAAAGGGTATTATAATAATTTTAACTAATTATAACAAGATAAATATTTTCACAATTATGATAAAAAAGTATTATAATGTATTTCGACATGTGTTGACATTATATCAAATAAACAAAATATTATTATAGTAATTATCAAGATGATTGTTTTAATATGTATTATTGATTTAAAAAAAAATGCGTCATATCAACTTCCTATTAAGCGTTCATAATAACATTTTTATAATTATAATATGAAGAGTATTATAGTAATTTTAATCAATTATGAAAAAAAATTCATAATTATGACAAAAAATTATTATAATAATTTTTGTTAATAATAAAAAAAGATTTTTTGTAATTCAATAATAAAATAAGAGATTTTTATTTAATTATAATATGAGAATATTATAGTAAATAATTATAAGAAAATTGACATTTTTGAAATTAGGATATGAAGACATAATAGTCAATTTAAGAGAATAAATATTTTCATAATTATGGTATAAGAATATAATAGTTAATTTAAGAAAAAAATGTATTTTCATAATTATGATATGAATGTATCATAATAAATAATTATAAAAAAATATTTTTATAATTATGATATGAAAACATAATAATTTATCAATTTCTTATTAAACCGTAAAAATAATAATTGGTAATTCCTTAGGAAAATGTTTTCAATATATGTGTAGATTATTTTAATCATTTATCAATTTATTATTACACAGTAAAAATTAATAATTGGTAATTCCTTAGGAAAATGTTTTCAATATATGTATAGATTATTACCCTTTCAAGGCTTTCTTTTAAATTATTTTAAAAAATTCCTCCCTTCTTTTTAGTGTGCTTATTATCCGTGCTTGCCTACATCATGAGTCCGAATCTTTCAACAACAATAAAATAAAATATATTAGAAAAAAAAAATAGTTTAATGGTCATGAATCATGAGTCATTAGCATGACTTGAAAAAACAAAAAGTGACAGTTTTTATGACTATTATATCCTTATACTCATGGCATTGTTTCGAGAATCATTTGATTTTTCATGCACGTAGTTAGTAAGAGATAAATGAAGAAATTATATATTATAACTTAAACTTTAAATTTATTGAAAAGCTATATTTAAGTGTTATTATATAAATTAATTGAATAAAATTTTAAATTTATATATATTTTTATATAAAATCTTAGCTATTAACAATAAAACTTTTTTACTCGCAACCGTTGATTTACTCGAATGAGGAGTTTAAGATTTAAACAAATATAAAAAGTATGGGAATTTGATGCATGTATTTGAAAAAAAAAAAAAAAGCTTAACCATTGGTAATATTAATAGTTAATGCATATAGTTGCTCAAATAACTTAGAGACAAGTTGATGTTGATGGCTAAAATTTAATATCCATGCAAGCAAGGGATTGTAGATGATTTTTTTTTTTTTCAAATTCTCTCCTGTATCAGTAATCATGTTATATTTGAATTGTTTAAGACAATCTAATTTATTACTAGTATTTTCATAGTGTATTCTATATAATAAAAATAAGTAAAAAAAAAGTTCAATTTTTTGCAAAACTTGTTGTCATATATAATGGCGATGGAAAAATATATTATTTTGATATAATAAATTATTTACGAAAAGAAAAGCAATGCCTTTTTAAGTTTCAAAAAGGAATATAAGTTCTGTTACATTTCATAAATTTCCTTTTTTTTTTACAAAAAATGTAGTATGTGAATAAAAAAATATATTATAACATGAAAATAAAAAATATTACAAGTGATGAAATTTAAAATTTAAAATTATTAAATATCAAAATTTTAAAATAATTATATAAATAAGTTAAAGTAAATTTTGTACTGTATATTTTACTATTTTAATATCAAAGCAAAAAAAAAAAAAAAACGAAAATGAGATCGACTAATGTGATATCTTTTATTTTTGCAAGTACACAAAAAAAAGTTATTTTGTAACTTTATAATGAAAAAAGATTAGCAATTATTTTTTCTATTGGACTGAGAATAAAAGATAAAAATAATAGAATTTGAACTCTTAGTCTTAGATTTTTTTAAAACCTTCCTAATCACTTAAAAAAAAAAAAAAGATAAAGACGAATAGCAACCACTTTTTAAGCATATAACAATCAATAAAGAAAGGATAAACGTAATGGAATTTAGCTTAAAAAAGTTTTAAAGGTAAAAAGTAATTTATAATGACAGACTCCCGCTTAGCAGTAAATTAGCCAAAAAATTTCCGAGATATTAAATTACAGTGCTTTGCGGCGTGACAATCACATAACTAACCGCAGTTTTTTTTTTGTTTTTTTTTGGATGGGGCACCCTCTGTTTGGCATGTGTCGATTGTTTTATTTAAGAATATTAGAGTTAACATCGGATCGGGTTCAAAACGAATTTTATTTGCTTTAAATTTGATTTTATCTGAATAATTTTTTATTTTTTCATATTGGAATCCGACTCAACATTATATAAATTGTATCCGATTCGAAATTTATAAAATATTATTTGTTAAATATAAATATTTAAAAATATAATTATATAAATATATATAAATAATTAATTAAAAAATTATTTATATATCGGATTGGATATGATCGGTTTACCTAAAACTCGATCCCAATCCGACCCTACCCGATACCCAATTTAAAAAAAAAATTGACCTTAAAATATCGAGTGGAACCGAAATTTATCGGTACGAATTTTTTTACCTTCTTTAAAGAATCCCGTCACATTAACCAAACAAAGTTTAGCTTACGTTTGCCAAAAGAAAATAAAAGAAAAACCTAGCCTGCCCATGCCATGTGAATCGGCTCTGGACTTTTCACCGATTCGGACAAGTTGACTGGGTCAGCATCATGCATGGTATAATCCATACAGTTTCCGAGTTTGGGCCTCAGTTCAAGCGATTAACCTCTCTATAATTTTAAAAATCAAGCTCATATAAAAAAAAATTACAAACGGTTCTTTTTTATTTATTTAGAACTTTTTTCATTATTATTTTTAATATATCCTTAACCTATCAACTCCTTTTCACTTAATTCAACTGAAAAAAAATTAAACTTCTAAAACATCTTAAAACTTACAATTTTTAAAAATTCAATAATATATTATTTGAGTTAATATTTAATTCTTTGGGCATCCTTCCTATCATATTAAGCATGTGTTATAAATTAAAAAAAAATTATTTTTATGGATTCCAAATTTTTTATTGGAATTTTAATTGAATTTTTATACATTA